>NC_057809.1:415851647-415853656 GCF_018294505.1 Triticum aestivum
TCTCTCTTATTTAAAAATTTTCAGATCTAAGTATTTTATTAAAACATCAAGCAAAACAAGACAAAATGATATTCCAAGAATAGCACAACTCAAGTGAAGAAGCAAAAACTTAGGCTCAACCGATACTAACCGTTAATTGTTGAAGAAGAAATGGGGGATGCCTACCGGAGCATACCCAAGCTTAGATACTTGAGACTTATTGAAAAATTATCTTGGGGTTCCTTGGGAATCCCCAAGCTTGAGCTTTTGTGTCTCCTTAATTCTTCTCATATCACGGTTTTCCTAAATCTCAAAAACTTCATCCACACAGAACTCAACAAGAACTCATAAGATAAGTTAGTATAAATCAATGCAAAACCTTATCATTCTCTACTGTAGCAAATCACCATAATTATTATTCAACATTGCATACTAAATTCCTCTGCATATTTAATACTCCTATCCTCAAATAGAATCATTAAATAGGCAAACATATGCAAACAATGCAAACATAACAGCAATCTGCCAAAACAGTACAGTCTGTAAAGAATGCAAGAGTATCAATACTTATTAAACTCCAAAAATTATGAAAATTTACCAAACTGTACAAAATTTATCAGAACTTATTGTGCAAAAAGTTTCAACATTTTATCACGTACTGACTTTTCTAGAGAATTTTTCAACAATGATAAACTTTCTGTTTTGAAACAACAACTCATATACTTGCAAGATAAGCATGACAAAGGCTATCCTTGCCACTTTTATTGGAATAAAAGATGCAAAACATTATTATAAGTAACAGGAATCAAATTCTAATAAAATAAATGACACTCCAAGCAAAACTCATATCATGTGACGAATGAAAATATGGCTCCAAGTGAGGTTACAGATAATGTTGAAGACGGAAGAGGGGATGCCTCCCGGGGCATCCCCAAGCTTAGTTTCTTGGATCTTCCTTGAATATTACCTTGAGGGTGCCTTGGGAATTCCCAAGCTTAGGGTCTCGTCACTCCTTATTCTCCTCATATCGACATCTCACCCAAAACTTGAGAACTTCAATCACAGAAAACTTAACGGAACTTCGTGAGATAGGTTAGTATGATAAAGAGCAAACCATTTCACTTTAGTACTGTAAAAAACAAGATTCATAATTTTTTACACACAATAATTACTGTAGAATATCATTTCCACAATTTATATTGAGCAATATAAGCCATAGAAACTAGAAAACAAGCAAACTGTGCATTGAAAACAGAATCTGTGAAAAACAGAACAGTCTGTAGTAATCTATACTCCAACCATACTTATGCTACTCCAAAAATTCTGAAAAATTAGGAAAACCTGGGACATTTATCTATTAATCTTCTGCAAAAATAATCATCATTTTATCACGCTTCTGTTAAAAATGAGAATTATTGTTCCGAGCACAAAAGTTTTTATTTTTCTGCAAGATCAAATCAACTATTACCATAGACCATCCTAAAGGTCTTACTTGGCACTTTATTGAAACGAAAGCTATAAAACATGATTACTACAATAGTTTAATCATGTGAACACACAAAAAATAGTAGGTGTAAATGTTGGGTTGTCTCCCAACAAGCGCTTTTCTTTAATGCCTTTTTGCTAGGCATGATGATTTCATTGATGCTCGCATAAAAGATAAGAATTGAAACATAAAGAGAGCATCATGAAGCATATGACTAGCACATTTAAGTCTAACCCAATTCCTATGCATAGGTATCTTGTGAGCAAACAACTTATGGGAATAAGAATCAACTAGCATAGGAAGGCAAAACAAGCATAACTTCAAGATTTTCAACACATAGAGGGGAAACTTGATATTTTTACAATATGTAAAAGCATATGTTCCTCTCTCATAATAATTTTCAGTAGCATCATGAAGAAATTCAACAATATAACCATCACATAAATCATTCCTTTCATGACAAGAAAGCATAGAAAACTTATTACTCTCCACATAAGCAAATTTCTTCTCATCAATAGTAGTGGGAGCAAACTCAACAAAATAA
>NC_057809.1:415853984-416066484 GCF_018294505.1 Triticum aestivum
ATACATGTCATCATCATAATCATCATAGATAGCAACTTTGTCATCATAGTCAATTGAAGCCTCATCCAAAAGGGTGGATTCATCACTAAATAAAGTCATGACCTCTCCAAATCCACTTTCATCATTATAATCATCATAAATAGGAGGCATGCAATCATTATAATAAATTTGCACATCAAATCTTGGGGGACTAAAAGTTTTATCTTCATCAAACATACCTTCCCCAAGCTTATCGTTTTGCATATCATTAGCATCATGAATATTCAAAGAAATTCATACTAACAACATTGTAATCATGATCATCATTCAAAGATTTTTTATCAAACATTTAATAAAATTCTTCTTCTATAAATTGAGCATAATTTTCCTTTCCATCATTTTCATGAAAGTCATTATAAAGATGAATAATATGATGCAACCTCAATTCCATTTTTTGGTACTTTTCTTTTTATGAACCAAACTAGTGATAAAACAAGAAAATAAAAGATTCGATTGAAAGATCTAAAGATATAACTTAAATGATCTAACACTTTTAGAAGCAATTTTTATTGCCTTATTGCACCGATGACAACTTACTTGAAGGATCTTCCTCAATCCTTAGGTAGGTATGGTGGACTCTTGAAAATAAGATTTGGGTTGAAGGGTTTTTGGATGCACAATTAGTATCTCTACTTGGTGCGGATTTTTTGTGTAGCAAGGATGGAGGGCAAGCACACATGTTGAAGGATCTATGACAATATAACTTCCATGTGAATATGAACAAACACAAATCATTACGTTGTCTTCCTTGTCCAACGTCAACAATTTTGGCATATATATTTTGATGGGGGCTCACAATCACAAAAGATTTCCAAGATAGTGTATTTGCATGTGAAAGTTCTCTTCCTTATAGTAATCATTCATGAATTTCTTGTATGACCAATATTGTGATTGTCAAGCTTCAAAATATTTCACTTTCTAAACCCAATGTGAAGCTACTACTAGGCATGATATGAACATATAATTTCAACTTCATGATATTCAATTCATTCAACAATTTACTCACGGGATATAAGTGAAGCACAATTCATTCAACAACATTGTAATCATGATCATCATTCAAAGATTTTTTATCAAACATTTAATAAAATTCTTCTTCTATAAATTGAGCATAATTTTCCTTTCCATCATTTTCATGAAAGTCATTATAAAGATGAATAATATGATGCAACCTCAATTCCATTTTTTGGTACTTTTCTTTTTATGAACCAAACTAGTGATAAAACAAGAAAATAAAAGATTCGATTGAAAGATCTAAAGATATAACTTGAAGCACTCACCTCCCCGACAAGGGCGCCAGGAAATAGCTTCATTGATGGGATGTGAGTGCCGCTTACCTAACCTCCTCGGCAATGGCGCTAGAAAAGAACTTGATGTCTACTACACAACTTTATTCTTGTAGACTCGTGTTGGGCCTCCAAGCGCAGAGTTTTGTAGGATAGTAGCAATTTTCCCTCAAGTGGATGACCTAAGGTTTATCAATCCGTGGGAGGCGTAGGAAGAAGATGGTCTCTCTCGAACAACCCTGCAACCAAATACAAGAAATCTCTTGTTTTCCCAACACACCTAATACAATGGCAGATTGTATAGGTGCACTAGTTCGACAAAGAGATGGTGATAAAAGTGTAATATGTATGGTAGAAATATATTTTTATAATCTAAATAAATAAAAACAGCAAGGTAGGAAATAGTAAATGGGCACAAAAACGGTATTGCAATGCTTGAAAATGAGGCCTAGGGTGCGTACTTTCGCTAGTGCAATCTCTCAACAATGCTAACAAAATCGGATCATATAACCATCCATCAACGTGCAACGAAGAATCACTCCAAAGTAACTATATAGCAGAGAACATACGAAGAAATCATTTGTAGGGTATGAAACCACCTCGAAGCTATTCTTTCTGATCGATCTATCCAAGAGTTCGTACTAAAATAACACCAAATAATGTCAGATTCATGATACTCAATCCAACACAAAGAATCTCAAAGAGTGCCCCAAGATTTCTACCGGAGAAACAAAAGGCGAGAACGTGCATCAACCCCTATGCATAGATTACCCCAATGTCATCGCGGGAATCCGGAAGCGCCAAAACACATATCAAGTGAATCAATATGATACACCATTATTACCACGAGTATTCATATGCAAGACATATATCAAGTGCTCTCAAATCCATAAAAGTATTCAATCTGATAACAACGAAATCTCAAAGGGAAAAACTCAATTCATCACAACAAGATAGAGAGGGGAAACACCATATGATCCAACTATATTATCAAAGCCCGCGATACATTAAGATCGTGACATCTCAAGAACACGAGAGAGAGAGAGAGAGAGATTTAACACATAGCTACTGGTACAAACCCTCAGCCCCGAGGGTGGACTACTCCCTCCTCATCGTGGTGGCCACCGGGATGATGAAGATGGCCACTGGTGATTATTTCCCCCTCCGGCAGAGTGCCGTAACATAGTCTAGACTGGTTTTCAGAACTTCTGATCTAGGGTTACCCCCAGGGTTTTTGGAATATTTGGTGATTTATAGGGCAAAGAGGGGATGCGGGAGGCCACCGAGGTGGGCACAACCCACCTGGGCGCGCCTGGCCCCCCAAGCGCGCCTTGGTGGGTTGTGCCCCCCTCGGGGCACCCCCCAGGTGCTGCTCTAGCCCACTGGTGGTCTTCTAGTCCATAAAAATCCACAAAAAGTTTCGCAGTGTTTGGTCTCCGTTTGATATTGATTTCCTGCGATGTAAAAAACAAGCAAAAAAACAGCAACTTGCATTGGGCACTGGGTCAATAGGTTAGTCCCAAAAAATGATCTAAAGTTGCTATAAATGATTGTAAAACATACAAGAATGATAATATAACAACATGAATACTTCATAAATTGTAGATACGTTGGAGATGTATCACACCCCAAGTTATTATCCAAAGAGGAACAAGCAACTAAGCTTGGGGATGCCCCCGAGTGGCACCCCCTCTTTCTTCTAACGACCATCGGTATTTTACTAGGAGCTATATTTTTATTCGTCACATATCATGAGTTTTGCTTGGAGGGTCTTGTATTATATGAGTCCTTTTTTGTTTTGATTTTTGTTTTGAGTCAAATATCCTTGCTGGACACACCTATTTGAGAGAGCCAAAATTATGCTATGATTGTTTAGAATTGCTCTATGTGCTTCACTTAAATTTTTTGAGCTATGGAATTGCTCTAGTGCTTCACTTATATCTTTTTGAGCACGGTGTGCTTTAATAATTTTTAAGAAATTCTCTCATGCTTCACTTATATTATTTTGAGAGAAGAAATTTTTTATGCTCATGTTCTTCACTTAGATTTGTTTGAGCTATCAAAAGAAACATATGAAATTTGTCCCAAAGTGATAGACATTCAAGAGGGATATAATAAAAACTTTCATGAAGATCATTGGACAAAATAACTTGATTCTTTGTAATAGTTTTGCGGTATGATGATATAATATGTGAGTCATCTAGATGAGTAATTATGGTTTATTAAGAATATTGGTGCTAAGGTTTGTGATTCCCTTTGCAAGAACGAAAGTCAATAGTTATGCAATGAAATTACATCCTACTTGTGGTGCATTATTCGATGTTAGTTATGCTTAATGCTTGCTTATGAGATTTTTTGTTTCTTGGTTGGATGCTTCTCAATCTTTTTGCTAGCCTTCACTTGTACTAAGTGGGATTACTACTTGTACATCCAAAATCCTTAATCCAGTTTTGCCACATGAGTCCATTATACCTAACTATGTGTGGTATTTTCGTGCCGTTCTAAGCAAATTTGTATGTGCCATCTCTAATTTTCAAAATAATTTCCTTTTTGTGTGCTCGTATCGCTCATGAAATGGTAGGGGGTTGCCGATATTTTTCCATGCTAGATGTGTTAGTCTCAAGATGAGTGTTTATTCACTTGTCATTGCACGAGAGTACATCAAAGGTATTAGGGATGCCCAGACCCGAAATGAAAAATGAATTTACTTTATGTTATCAAAGCCGGGGAATGTGAAAGTATGGTGGGAAAAGGAATAAACTTTATTTTCTATTTGGGAACCGCTTATGATATATCTAACATGGAAAGTATTGGGAACTACTCGATCGTTTTCGTTGACAGGAAAGGCATGCCACCCAAAATGTTTTATCTCTATCTTTTTTCCGCTTTGAGCTCTGGCACCTCTACAAATCCCTACTCCCCTCTGTGAAGGGCCTTTCTATTTACTTTATGAAATTTTTACTTTTATTTGAGTCTCCATCTTCTCTTATAAAGCACCAACTAAGTGGCATTATGATCGTACTTGAGCATTGAGTGTAGCTAATATGCGAGTATGTTTCATGAATGGATCAATGATTGAGCATAATGGGCAAGGGATAACTTGCTTTAGTATTGATATTTTGAAAGACATGGTTGCTTGTTGATTTGCTTGAGTATTGAAATCTTCGTGTCAAAACTAGACTATTGCTTTGAATCATATAAAAGTCCAAATGTCCATGCTACAAAAGAAAAGAATATGTGGTAAACATGTTAGGCAGCATTCCACATCAAAAATTCTGTTTTTATCATTTACCTACTCGAGGACGAGCAGGAATTAAGCTTGGGGATGCTGATACGTCTCCAATGTATCTATAATTTTTGATTGTTCCATGTTGTTATATTATCATTCTTGGGTGTTTTAGAATCATTTTATAGCAACTTTATATCATTTTTTGGGACTAACGTATTGACATAGTGCCCAGTGCCAGTTGCTGTTTTTTTTCTTATTTTTTACTTCACAGAAAATCAATACCAAACGGAGTCGAAACACAGCAAAACTTTTTGGAGAATTTTTTTGGACCAGAAGATACAAGATGGGCCGAAGAAGTACTAGAGGGATGACCCGAGGGGGGCACAACCTACCTGGGCGCGCCTGGGGGCCCAGTCGTGCCCTGGTGGGTTGTGCCCACCTCGGCCGCCTCCTGCACCGCCTCTTTGCTCTATAAATACCCCAAAAATCTAAAAACCCTAGGGGAGTCGACGAAACACAATTCCAACTGCCACAAGTTCCAGAAACCACAGATCCAATCTAGACACCATCATGAAGGGGTTCATCATCCTCATTGGTACCTGGTACGTCTCGAATGTATCTATAATTTTTGATTGTTCCATGCTGTTATATTATCAATCTTGGATGTTTTATAATCATTTTGTATCATTTTTTGGTACTAACCTATTGACATAGTGCCAAGTGCCAGTTGATGTTTTTTTTGTATTTTTTTACATCCCATAAAATCAATACCAAATGGAGTCCAAATGCCATGAAAACTTACAGAGATTTTTTATGGACCGGAAGACACCTAATGGGCCAAGGCTGCGCCTAGGGGGGTGCTCCGAGGAGAGCACAACCCACCAGGGTGCGCCGGGACGCCCAGGCGCGCCCTGGTGGGTCGTGCCCACCTCGGGTGCCCCCGGACCGCCTCTTTGCTCTATAAATAAACCAATATTCCATAAACCCTAGGGGAGTCGACAAAAATCAATTCCAGCCGCCGTAGAGTCCAGGACCACCAGATCCAATCTAGACACCATCATAGATGGGGTTCACCACCTCCATTGGTGCCTCTCCGATAATGCGTGAGTAGTTCTTTGTAGACCTTCGGGCCCGCTAGATGTCTTCCTCTCTCTTGTTTGATTCTTAATACAATGGTCTCTTGGAGATCCATATGATGTAACTCTTTTGCGGTGTGTTAGTTGGGATCGGATGAACTTCGAGTTTATGATCAGATCTATCTTTTTATATCCATGAAAGTATTTGAGTTTCTTTGATCTCTTCTATGCATGATTTCTTATAGCCTCGTATTTCTTCTTCGATATTTGGGTTTTGTTTGGCCAACTTGATTTATTTATCTTGCAATGGGAAGAGGTGCTTTGTAGTGGGTTCGATCTTACGGTGCTTGATCCCAGTGACAGAAGGGGAACCGACACGTATGTATCGTTGCTACTAAGGATAAAACGATGGGGTCAATCTCTACATAAATAGATCTTGTCTACTGATGACCCACAAGTATAGGGGGTCAATTGTAGCTCTTTTTGATAAGTAAGAGTGTCGAACCCAACGAGGAGCAGAAGGAAATGACAATTAGTTTTCAGCAAAGTAATGTTTGCAAGTGCTGAAATTGCAAGTAGTGGAATAGTTTGATAGAAAATAATTTGTAACGAGCAAGTAACGATAGTAGTAACAAAAGTGCAGCAAGGTAGCCCAATCCTTTTGAGGCAAAGGACATGCCAAAATGGTCTCTTATGATAAGCAAAGCATTCTTGAGGGTACACGGGAATTTCATCTAGTCACTTTCATCATGTTGGTTTAATTCGTGTTCGGTACTTTGATAATTTGATATGTGGGTGGGCCGGTTCTTCGGTGCTGTTCTTACTTGAACAAACCTCCTACTTATGATTAACCCTCTCGCAAGCATCTGCAACTACGAGAAAAGTATTAAGAATAAATTCTAACCATAGCATTAAACTTTTGGATCCAATTGGTCCCTTACGGAATAGCGCATACACTAGGGTTTAAGCTTATGTCACTGTAACGCCCCGGACACACCTGCCGGTGGTCGTTACTCCTGGCAGGATCTAGACTGGCCCCACAGATCAATACTAGTCTTTTCTGCGCACTTTGTCCTCACTCGTGCGCACCTGGGAGCAACTTCCCGGTCGGTCACCCATCCTGACACTACTCCAATCTGAGCACGCTTAACTTTGAAGTTCTGTCCGAATGGGCTACCGGAAAAGAAGGAATTCCTTATTGATATGAGTAGTCTATCATCCCTAATAAGCCAGGCCATCACAGTCACTCTCGCAACCCATCATCTAATTGCTACTCCACAATGCATTCTCTTAGGCCCAATTACGGTGAAGTGTCATGTAGTCGATGTTCACATGACACCACTAAGGGAATCACAACGTACATACTATCAAAATATCAAACACATATCAAATTCACATGATTACTTGCAACATGATTTCTCCCGTGACCTCAAGAACAAAGGTAACTACTCACAAATATAAACAAGCTCATGATCATAGGAGTATTAATTAGCATAATGGATCTGAACATATAATCTTCCACCAAATAAACCATATAGTAATCAACTACAATATGTAATCAACACTACTAGTCACCCACAAGCACCAATCTATAGTTCCGGTAACAAGATTGAACACAAGAGATGAACTGGGGTTTGAGAGGAGATGGTGCTGTTGAAGATGTTGATGGAGATTGCCCTCCCCAAGATGGGAGAGTTGTTGGTTAGGATGATGTCGATGATTTCCCCAAGATGTGGTTCCTTATGAGTAGCAAATGATTCACAAAAGGAGGCTACTATCTCAGAGTCAAGTCCATATTTAGTGCTAAACTTTTGAAAAGCATCGGTATCCATAAAAGATTTAACACAATCATACTTAAGTTTAATACCTGACTCTTTACCTTCGTCGAGTTCCCAATCTTCAGAGTTGCGTTTAATTCTTTCCAAAAGATCCCATTGGAATTCAATAGTCTTCTTCAAAAAAGAACCAACACAAGAAGTATCAAGCATGGTTTGATCATTACGAGAAAGCCGAGCATAAAAGTTCTGGATAATAATTTCTCTTGAGAGCTCATGATTGGGGCATGAATATAACATTGACTTAAGCCTCCCCCAAGCTAGAGCGATACTTTCTCCTTCATGAGGCCAAAAATTACATAGATAATTCCGATCACGATGAACTAGATGCATAGGATAAATTTTTTGGTGGAACTCCAATTTCAAACGATTCCAATTCCAAGATCCAATATCATTGCATAGCCTATACCATGCCAATGCTTTTCCCTTCAAAGATAAAGGGAAAACCTTTTTCATAACTTCATCCCTGGGTAAACCTGCAAGCCTGAAAAATCCACAAATTTGTTCTACATATATCTGAAGGAAATATGCCCTAGAGGCAATAATAAAGTTATTATTTATTTCCTTATTTCATGATAAATGTTTATTATTCATGCTAGAATTGTATTAACCGGAAGCATAATACATGTGTAAATAGATAGACAAACATAGTGTCACTAGTATGCCTATACTTGACTAGCTCATTGATCAAAGATGGTTAAGTTTCCTAACCATAGACATGAGTTGTTATTTGATCAATGGGATCACATCATTAGGAGAATGATGTGATTGACTTGACCCATTCCGTTAGCTTAGCACTTGATCGTTTGTTTACTGCTATTGCTTTCTTCATGACTTATACATGTTCTTATGACTATGAGATTATGCAACTCCCGAATAGCGGAGGAACACTTTGTGTGCTACCAAACATCACAACGTAACTGGGTGATTATAAAGGTGCTCTACAGGTGTCTCCGATGGTACTGGTTGAGTTGGCATAGATCAAGATTAGGATTTGTCACTCCGATTGTCGGAGAGGTATCTCTGGGCCCTCTCGGTAATACACATCACTATAAGACTTGCAAGCATGATAACTAATGAGTTAGTTATGGGATGATGTATTACGGAACGAGTAAAGAGACTTGCCGGTAACGAAATTGAACTAGGTATTGGATACCGACGATCGAATCTCGGGCAAGTAACATACCGATGACAAAGAGAACAATGTATAGTGTTGTGCGGTTTGACCGATAAAGATCTTCGTAGAATATGTTGGAACCAATATGAGCATCCAGGTTCCGCTATTGGTTATTGACCGGAGACGTGTCTCGGTCATGTCAGTTCTCGAACCCGTAGGGTCCGCACGCTTAAAGTTCTGTGATGATCGGTTTTATGAGTTTATATGTTTTGATGTACCGAAGGTAGTTCGGAGTCCCGGATTTGATCACAGACATGACGAGGAGTCTCGAAATGGTCGAGACATAAAGATTGATACATTGGAAGCCTACATTTGGACATCGGAATAGTTCCGGGTGAAACCGGGATTTTACCAAAGTACCGGAGGGGTTACCGGAACCCCCCGGGGACTAATGGGCCTTGTTGGGCCATAAGGGAAAGAGAGAGGGGCCGGCCTAGGGCAGGCAGAGCGCCCCCTCCCCCTGTACGAATTGGACTAGGAGAAAGGGGGGTGCCCCCCTTTTGTTCTCTTTCTCTCCCTGCCTTTCCCCCTCCTAGTAGGAGTAGGGAAGGGAGGAATCCTACTCCTACTAGGAGGAGGATTCCTCCTCCTAGGCGCACCAACAAGGGCCGGCCAGCCACCCCCTTGCTCCTTTATATACAGGGGCAGGGGCACCTCTAGACACACAAGTTGATCACAAAGATCTCTCCCAGCCGTGTGCGGTGCCCCCCTCCACCATAATCCACCTCGGTCATACTGTAGCGGTGTTTAGGCGAAGCCCTGCTGCGGTAGCTTCATCAACATCGTCACCATGCCATCATGCTGATGAAACTCTTCCCCGAGCTCTACTGGATCGTGAGTTCGCGGGATGTCACCGAGCTGAACGTGTGCTGAACATGGAGGTGTAGTACGTTCGGTACTGAGGATCGGTCAATTGTGAAGACGTACGACTACATCAACCGCGTTGTCATAATGCTTACGCTTAACAGTCTACGAGGGTACATAGACGACACTCTCCCCTCACGTTGCTATGCATCACCATGGTCCTGCGTGTGCGTAGGAATTTTTTTGAAATTACTACGTTCCCCAACAATATCAAGTGCATATCAGGATGTTCGGTTCCATCTGCTGCATAAGGATTAGCTAGCAGTTGTTCTATCATACCCAAAGGAATTTCATATTCAATATTTTCTGTAGTTGCAGTAGGTTGAGGGGTAGCTAATTGTGGTTCCGGTGAAGGTGCAAATACCCCGAACAAACCCCTCAAAGGATTGTTTTCCATAGTAACAAGTGACAATAAATTTCAGCACACTATATAAATGTTTCCTTACCAAAGGCGCTTCACTCCCCGGCAACGGCGCCAGAAAATATCCTTGATGACCCACAAGTATAGGGGATCAATTTTAGCTCTTTTCGATGAGTAAGAGTGTCAAACCCAACGAGGAGCAGAAGGAAATGACAAGTAGTTTTCAGTAAGGTAATGTCTGCAAGTGCTAAAATTCTAAGTAGTGGAATAGTTTGATAGCAAGATAATTTGTAACGAGCAAGTAACGATAGTAGTAAAAAAAAGTGCAGAAAGGTAGCCCAATCCTTTTGAGACAAAGGACATGCCAAAACGGTCTCTTATGATAAGCAAAACGTTCTTGAAGGTACATGGGAATTTCATCTAGTTACTTTCATCATGTTGGTTTAATCCGTGTTCGGTACTTTGATAATTTGATATGTGGGTGGACCGGTGCTTAGGTGCTGTTATTACTTGAAAAAACCTCCTACTTATGATTAACCCTCCTGCAAGCATCCGCAACTATGAGAAAAGTATTAAGAATAAATTCTAACCATAGCATTAAACTTTTGGATCCAATCGGCCCCTTACGGAATAGTGCATAAACTGGGGTTTAAGCTTCTATCACTCTCGCAACCCATCATCTAATTTCTACTCCACAATGCATTCCCTTAAGCCCAAATATGGTGAAGTGTCATGTAGTCGACGTTCACATGACACCACTAAGGGAATCACAACATACATACTATCAAAATATCGAACACATATCAAATTCACATGATTACTTGCAACATGATTTCTCCCGTGACCTCAAGAACAAAGGTAACTACTCACAAATGATAAACATGCTCATGATCAAAGGAGTATTAATTAGCATAATGGATCTGAATATATAATCTTCCACCAAATAAACCATATAGTAATCAACTACAAGATATAATCAACACTACTAGTCACCCACAAGCACCAATCTATAGTTCCCGTAACAAGATTGAACACAAGAGATGAACTAGGTTTCGAGAGGAGATGGTGCTGTTGAAGATGTTGATACAGATTTCCCTCCCCAAGATGGGAGAGTTGTTGGTAAGGATGATGTCGATGATTTCCCCCTCGGGAGGGAAGTTCCCCCGACGAAATCGCTCCGCCGGAGGGCAAAAGTGCTCTTGCCCAAGTTCTGCCTCGAGGCGGCGGTGCTTTGTCCCAAAAGTCCTCTCCTCATTTTTTCTAGGTCAAAATGACCTATATACTAGAAGATGGGCACCGGAGGTGGGCCTGGGTGAGCACAACCCACCAGGGCGCGCCTGGGCTCCCTGGCGCGCCCAGGTAGGTTGTGCCCACCTGGTGGACCCCCCTCTGGTAGTTATTTGCTCCAATAATTCTTAAATATTCCATAAAAAATCTCCATGAAGTTTCAGCTTGTTTGGAGTTGTGCAGAATAGGTAGCCTGGCGTAGCTTTTCCAGGTCCAGATTTCCAGCTGCCGGAATTCGCCCTCTTGGTGTGTACCTTGCAAATTATGAGAGAAAAGGCATTAGAATTACTCCAAAAAGCATTATTATGGATAAAAACATCATAAATAACAGTAAGAAAACATGATGTAAATGGACGTATCATCTACATCATGCCATCGTTCTTATTGCATTACTCCGTTTCTCCATGAACTTAATACACTAGATGCATGCAGGATAGCGGTTGATGTGTGGAGTAATAGTAGTAGATGCAGGTAGGAGTCGGTCTACTAATCGTGGACGTGATGCCTATGTAATGATCTTTGCCTGGATGTCATCATGAGTATTTGAAGTACTATCAATTGCCCAACAGTAATTTGTTTACCCACCGTTTGTTATTTTTCTCGAGAGAAGCCACTAGTGAAACCTACAGCCCTCGGGTGTATTTCTCATATTATTTGCCTTTGCAATCTATTTTATTTGCCTTTTATTTTCAGATCTATTAAATCCAAAACTACAAAAATATCTTGCTGCAATTTATTTTATTTGGCATTCGATCTATCAATATTTACAACTCTCTCATGCCCGTTTGCCCATCTTGGGGCGCCGCTACCCGAAAGGGATAGACAACCCCTTTTACACGCCGGGTTGCGAGTAGTTGTTATTTGTGGGCAGGTGTTGTTTACATTGTGTTACTTGGTTCTCCTACTGGTTCGATAACCTTAGTTTTATATCTGAGGGAATTACCTACTAGGGAACATAGTATTTAAAAAATTTCCTATGATCACGCAAGATCTATCTAGGAGATGCATAGCAACGAGAGGGGAAGAGTATGTTGATGTACCCTCGTAGACCAAAAGCGGAAGCGTTATGAAACGCGGTTGATGTAGTCGAACATCTTTGTGATCCAACCAATCAAGTACCGAGCGCACGTCACCTCCGCGATCTGCACACGTTCAGCTCGGTGACGTCCCTCGTACTCTTGATCCAGCTGAGGCCGAGGGAGAGTTTCGTCAGCACGACGGTGTGATGACAGTGATGATGAATTTACCAACGCAGGGATTCACCTAAGCACTACAACGATATGACCGAGGTGGAATTCTGTGGAGGGGGGCACCGCACACGGCTAAACAATCAACTTGTGTGTCTATGGGGTGCCCCCTCCCCTGTATATAAAGGAGGGGAGGAGGGGAGGGCCGGCCCTCTCTATGGCGCACCCAAGGGGGAGTCCTACTCCCAGTAGGAGTAGGTTTCCCCCCTTCCCTAGTTGGAGTAGGAGAAGAAGGAAGAGGGAGAGAGGGGGAAGGAAATGGGGGGCACCCTATTCGGATTGGGCTTGGGGGGGCGCCTTCCACCTGGCCGCCTCCTCCTCTTTCCCACTAAGGCCCAATAAGGCTCATTGACTCCCTGGGGGGTTTCGGTAACCCCAGTACTCCGGTAAATGCCCGAACTCATCCGGAACCATTCTGATGTCCAAACATAGCCTTCCAATATATCGATCTTTATGTCTCGACCATTTTGAGACTCCTCGTCATGCCCGTGATCACATCCGGGACTCCTAACAACCTTCGGTACATCAAAACACATAAACTGATAATACCGATTGTCATCAAACGTTAAGCGTGCGGACCCTACGGGTTCGAGAACTATGTAGACATGACCGAGACTCGCTTCCGGTCAATAACCAATAGCGGAACCTGGATGCTCATATTGGTTCCTACATATTCTACGAAGATCTTTATCGGTCAAACCGCATAACAACATACGTTGTTCCCTTTGTCATCAGTATGTTACTTGCCCGAGATTCGATCATCGGTATCATCATACCTAGTTCAATCTCGTTACTGGCAAGTCTCTTTACTCGTTCTGTAATGCATCATCTCGTAACTAACTCATTAGTCACATTGCTTGCAAGGCGTATAGTGATGTGCATTACCGAGAGGGCCCAGAGATACCTCTCCGACAATCGGAGTGACAAATCCTAATCTCGAGCTATGCCAACTCGAGAAACACCACCGGAGACGCCTGTAGAGCATCTTTATAATCACCCAGTTACGTTGTGACGTTTGATAGCACACTAAGTATTCCTCTGGTATTCGGGAGTTGCATAATCTCATAGTCATAGGAACATGTATAAGTCATGAAGAAAGCAATAGCAATAAACTAAACAATCATAGTGCTAAGCTAACGGATGGGTCTTGTCCATCACATCATTCTCTAATGATGTAATCCCGTTCATCAAATGACAACGCATGTCTATGGCTAGGAAACTTAACCATCTTTGATTAACGAGCTAGTCAAGTAGAGGCATACTAGGGACACTTTGTTTGTCTATGTATTCACACATGTACTAAGTTTCCGGTTAATACAATTCTAGCATGAATAATAAACATTCATCATGATATAAGGAAATATAAATAAAAACTTTATTATTGCCTCTAGGGCATATTTCCTTCAGTCTCCAACTTGCACTAGAGTCAATAATCTAGTTCACATCGTCATGTGATTTCACACCAATTGTTCACATCTTTATGTGATTAGTTCACATCTTCATGTGACTAATACCCAAAGGGTTTACTAGAGTCAATAATCTAGTTCACATCGCTATGTGATTAACACCCAAAGAGTGATCATATTTTTCTTGTGAGAGAAGTTTAGTCTACGGGTCTACCATATTCAGAGCCGTATGTATTTTTCTGTCTACAATGCTCTACACAGAGCTACTCTAGCTAATCGCTCCCACTTTCAATATGTATCCAGATTGAGACTTAGAGTCATCCGGATCAGTGTCAAAGCTTGCATCGACGTAACCCTTTACGACGAACTTTTTGTCACTTCCATAACCAAGAAACTTGTCCTTATTCCACTAAGGATAACTTTGACCACTGTCCAGTGATCCACTCCTGGATCACTATTGTACCCTCTTGCCAAACTCATGGTGAGGTACACAATAGGTCTAGTACACATCATAGCATACTTTATAGAACCTATGACTGAGGCATAGGGAATGACTTTTCATTCTCTTTCTATTTTCTGCCGTGGTCAGGTTTTGAGTCTTTACTCAACTTCACACCTTGCAACACAGGCAACAACTCCTTCTTTGACTGTTCCATTTTGAACTACTTCAAAAACTTGTCAAGGTATGTAGTCATTTGAAAAATCTTATCAAGCGTCTTGATCTATCTCTATAGATCTTGATGCTTAATATGTAAGCAGCTTAACCGAGGTCTTTCTTTGAAAAACTCCTTTTAGACACTCCTTTATGCTTTCTAGAAAATTCTACATCATTTCCGATCAACAATATGTCATTCACATATACTTATCATAAAGGCTGCAGTGCTCCCACTCGCTTTCTTGTAAATACAGGCTTCACCACAAGTTTGTATAAAACTATATGCTTTGATCAACTTATCAAAGCGTATATTCCAACTCCGAGATGCTTGCACTAGTCCATAGATGGATCGCTGGAGCTTGCACATTTTGTTAGCACCTTTAGGATTGACAAAACATTCTTGTTTGTGACGCCCCCGAATCAATCATACACTAATCATACACGCAAACGTGTACGATCAAGATCAGGGACTCACGGGAAGATATCACAACACAACTCTAACAATAAAATAAGTCATACAAGCATCATATTACAAGCCAGGGGCCTCGAGGGCTCGAATACAAGAGCTCGATTATAGACGAGTCAGCGGAAGGAACAATATCTGAGTACAGACATAAGTAAACAAGTTTTCCTTAAGAAGGCTAGCACAAACTGGGATACAGATCGAAAGAGGCGCAGGCCTCCTGCCTGGGATCCTCCTAAACTACTCCTTGTCGTTGTCAGCGGGCTGCACGTAGTAGTAGGCACCTCCCGAGTAGTAGTAGTCGTCATCGACAGTGGCGTCTGGCTCCTGGACTCCAACGTCTGGTCACAGCAAACGGGTATAGGAAAGGGGGGAAAGGGGGAGAAAAGCAACCGTGAGTACTCATCCAAAGTACTCACAAGCAAGGAGCTACACTACATATGCATGTGTATATGTGTAAAGGGCCATATCGGTGGACTGAACTGCAGAATGCCAGAATAAGAGGGGGATAGCTAATCCTATCGAAGACCACGCTTCTGGTAGTCTCCGTCTTGCAGCATGTAGAAGAGAGTAGACTGAAGTCCTCCAAGTAGCATCGCAGAGCATAATCCTACCCGACGATCCCCTCCTCGTCGCCATGTTAGAGAGTGATCACCGGATTATATCTGGCACTTGGGAGGGTGTGTTTTATTAAGTATCCGGTTTTAGTTGTCATAAGGTCAAGGTACAACTCCAAGTCGTCTTGTTACCGAAGATCACGGCTATTCGAATAGTTTAACTTCCCTGCAGGGGTGCACCACATTTCCCAACACGCTCGATCCCCTTTGTCCGGACACACTTTTCTGGGTCATGCCCGGCCTTGGAAGATCAACACGTCGCAGCCCTACCTAGGCACAACAGAGAGGTCAGCATGCCGGTCTAAATCCTATGGCGCAGGGGTCTGGGCCCATCGCCCATTGCACACCTACACGTTGCGTACGCGGCCGGTGAGCAGACCTAGCCTCCCTTATACAAGAGCAAGCGTTCCAATCCAACCCGGCGCGCGCCGCTCAGTCGCTGACGTCACGAAGGCTTCGGCTGATACCATGACGTCGAGTGCCCATAACTGTCCCCGCGTAGATGGTTAGTGCGTATAGGCCAGTAGCCAGACTCAGATCAAATACCAAGATCTCTTTAAGCGTGTTAAGTATCCGCGAACACCGACCAGGGCCAGGCCCACCTCTCTCCTAGGTGGCCTCAACCTGCCCTGTCGCTCCGCCACAAAGCAACAGTCGGGGGCCGTCGGAAACCCAGGCCCACCTCTACCGGGATGGAGCCACCTGCTCCTTCAGCCCCCATCTCCGAATAGTATCATAAGTAATATAACAGTATAAGTATATATCATATGCCCGTGATCACCTCCCGAGTGATCACGGCCCAGTAGTATAGCATGGCAGACGGACAAGAGTGTAGGGCCACTGATGGAACACTAGCATCATATACTAAGCATTTAGGATTGTAGGTAAAGGTAACAACAGTAGTAGCAAGGATAGGCTATGCATCAAGATAGGATAACGGAAAGCAGTAACATGCTACACTACTCTAATGCAAGCAGTAGAAAGAGAGTAGGCGATATCTGGTGATCAAGGGGGGGCTTGCCTGATTGCTTTGCCAAGAGAGAGGGGTCGTCAACACCGTAGACGAACTAGGGGTCGTCGGCAGTCTCAGGGTCTACCGGAAAGGAGTAACAGAGGGGGAATACAATTAATAATAGAGCAAACAAAGCAACACAAAGCATAACATGGCAATGCGCGGTGCTAGGGGTGACCTAACGAAGTATGAGGTGATACCGGTGAAGGGGGGGGACATCCGGGAAAATATCCCCGGTGTTTCGCGTTTTCGGACAAACGAACTGGAGGGGGAAAGTTGCGTGTTCGCTATGCTAGGGATGCGTGGTGGACGAACGGGCTATGTATCTGGATTCGTCTCGTCGTTCTGAGCAAATTTCATGTACAAAGTGTTTTCATCCGATATACGGTTTAATTTATATGATTTTTCAAAGTCTTATTAATATTCCAAAATTGTTTTAATTATTTATTTCAAATTTAAATAAGGATGATTCTTTCTATACCCAGGTTGGGCCAGCCATAGTCAACGACATGTGGGGCCAGTCAAAGTCCAGTCAGCAAGTCAACAGTGAACAGTCAAGGTTGACCTTGGTCAAAGTGTGAACAGTTTTAGTGAGGCCTACTTGTCACAGACACTGTGTCTATTAAGTCAATTAATTAGAGATGACCAAGAGGTGGTCCACATGTCATTTGCTATTAAAATAAATTAGCACCAATTTAACACTAACTAACCTAATCCTAATTAAACAAGGGGCCGGCCGTACTGGACAATGGCTCAGCCGGCCACACACGCGACACACACACACTAATTACACAGGGCCGGCCACTCACAACACGCAACACCTAGGGGTTAAATATATTCTCTATTAACAGAAGATAGCAATTTGTGATTTTCATAGGATTTAATCCATGCATCAAATGGATTTGGTCCAATGAACACATTTAAGCCTTGTCAAGTGTACTACCTTGCCATATTTTTTTAGCCCTGATAACATTTGTTTAACCGCAGTTTAGGGGCAGTTGAGGGGGTTACTCGATGTAATATTCATAAAGCTAGCCTCATCTACAGTAATTAGTAGCAGCAGCCAACACCAACAGGCGGCGGCTAGAGCAGCAAAGCAGCAGAGGAAGGCTCGGCAGCAGCAGTAACCAGCAGCTATGCGGCAGAGTAGAGCAACGGCAGGACGAGCAGCGACAGCAAAGCAGCAGCGACAACAGCAGTTGAGCAGGCGCAGGCCTGGGCGAGGAGCCACGGAGGGTGCGGCTAGGCGAGCACTAGGCGGAGACGGGCGCGGGGCGCGGTTGGCAGCGGCGGCGACAACAGAAGCAGAGGCAGCGGCGCAGCAGAACAAGGTAGCAGCGGGAGGAGGCCGACCGGCGGGCAGCGGCCACGCGCGCGTGCAGGGCGAGGCCTGATTGCGACGAGCGCGCACGGGGGAAGCGGGCTACGGGCGGGCGCGGCCCGGTGCGTGGGGCGACGCAGTACGCGCAGGGGCGAGCACGGACTGGTGTGATCGGGCGTGCTTGGCCATCGGCCATGCAGGGCACGGGGAGAGGAGGTATGGGTCACGTCGGAAGGCGGGGGAGACGAGGAGCACAATGCCGTGCTCAAACGTGAGCGGTAGTGGCTGTGGCCATGGCTGCGCCATGCCCGGCGGCGAGGAGCTCTCGGTCATGACGGGTAAGCGATGGGGCGACGAAAATGAGCGGGGAAGAGAGGAGGTTGACGCGGAGCTCACCTAGGGAGCACAAGGAGGCTCGGTGAGTAGCTTACGAGCAGCAGGGGGTAGCCGGATTTGGCGATGAACGCCGACGACCGAAGGAAGTAGATGAAGTCGATCCCGGCGATGTCGTCCCCTCCAGCTCAAACGGTGGTGCGTAGAGGACGTAGACGAACACTGCGGAGCTCCTGGACTTGTTGCAGCGACGAGGGGATTCCGGTGGCCGCGGGATCGACGAGGTGGCAGCGACCACGCGCTCGGACGATGAAGAAAAAGAAAGGGGCGAGCGAGAGGGAGGAATGGTTGGCCTAGGGTTTGTCTGATGCATCGGGGAGGGCTTTATACACCTCGGGGTGCCGGTGGATGATCGACACGGCGACAGACGAGGCCATGGCGGGCGTGGATGCACGCCACGCACGGGCACTGCCTCCTCTCTGTACAGAGGAGGAGGAAAAGGCCGTGGTGGGTCTGGGTCTGCACTGTAGCATTGGGCTACAAGTGCACAGTGTAGCTTTTAGTTTTTCTTTTTTTTAATTTCCTTTTCTCTTTTTTTTGCCTCAGCTTCTATTTATTTTAGTTTTAGTAAAAATACAAAAGTTGTACCTAATTTAGTATATGTAATTATGCCACTGCCACAAATATTTTGACACATTAAATACAGTAGTTTGTATTTTTTTATTATTTTAAGAGCATCTAAATAATAGTTTTGTCGCTGTTTTACTTATTATAGTGCAATTTAGTACTTTAGAGAAGTGTGGTTTCTTCTGCAGCATTTAGTATGGATTATTTGGCTCAACCCGAACATTTTAGTTTAAATATTTGAAAAGTTTTACCGTTTGACTTGACGTTGAATTTTGAATTCGAATGGGATTTGAATCAGAGTGAGTTTAGTACCGTAACAGTGGTAACGTCGCGTCATTAGTAGAGGGTTACTGTAGCTTAATTATCTGGGCGTCACAATTCTCCTCCACTACAAGAAATCTCGTCCCGAGATTTAAGGGGTGTGTAAGGGGGAAATATCTGGTTACGAAGTTCTAACGGATCTTCTCGTTCTTGGTTGCCCTTCTCGAAGTAGTTGATCCCGATGTTGATGTCTTCCTTTCTCTGCTTCAATGCATCATGATGAAGTTGTCGTCCTTCCTTCAGGATCTCCATCGTACTTACGGAAAGGATAAGGGGTAGCTTCGAAAGGACGGACCTCTACAAGGTTGCTTATCTGGTAGATAATATCGGGGAAGGTGGCAGAAAGTAACACTCGAATTGAAACTTCAGAAATTATCGAGATCAAAGTAAGAAGGTGCAAAATAGAAGTTTCAAGCGCATAGGCAATTATTCGATGCGTGTAACAGGGCATGAAAAGGGGTTTAGAGCAGCGGGAATAAGTATTGTGTCTAATACCAGAATATATCATCTCGAGGAAGGTGACCCGTGTATTACATACGGTGTCAAACACGAGGAATAATTTTCGCAACAGGGGTGTACAGGAGAGTCAGGTTTCGATCATGTGGAACTATGGGTTACGGGCCAACCATGTGGGTTAAAAGTAGGACGGGCGGTGACGTTTTGCACGATCATGTAAGCAAGGCATGTCAGGGAATAGCCTGTCAGTTATGTCGGCAACAACATCGGTACCAAGGGCGAGGGACGAAGAGAACCATTTCCTTCTCGTTAAACGAGGCGGACCAATAGGCAAAGTTCTCGTCCATCAGTGGTTACCGGAATGTCATCAACAGTATAAACAGGGTCTGAATGACAAAGTTGTACACTGAGGTGTTTACATAAGCAGTGAATTATTACTGCTTAGATTATATAGATCACGAGAAAGGTCAAACAAAGCAATGGAAAGGAAAATGTGATCATTAGTTTAAACAGAACAATGGAAAGGAAAATGTGTTTAAACACACAATTCAAGGGTATATCCTTCCCAAGGACAAACAAAGCAACGATATCCATGATAGGATATAACGTAGAAAACCCTTTAGGAAAGGGGAGAGAAATATCATGACATTACCCATACAACAGTGTATGGGTAACTAATAAAGAAATTTTAGCATTGTGCTTCAAATGTTCTTATTGAAAATCAGAGTACCACATACATGCTTCGAGATAGCATTGACAAGGTCTTTAAGCAAAGGTCAGACTTTGGATACAGAAAAGATCCATCAGGAACCACTCATAGAATAAGTGTTACAATTTCCTCATGAAAGAATAGATAACCTTGCTAAAAAGGAAACTATAACAATGGGTCCTCCGGCCAGGTGCGCTAGGCATGACATCACCGTACTAGGCTATACAAAATCCAATGTTACGCCTTTTGGAAAATGTCCCAACCATCATATCTGACCGAGATTCAGTTCTAATTGGTGTCAGGACACCTCAGACTCATGATGCCTGAGAAGGAAGGGGTGCAACACAATTTGACGAGACGGAGTTGCAGGATTCTCGGGAAATGAACTATGGAAGCAAGTTCCGAATCATGAGTTCATCATTTAACCAAGGAGAGGACGAGGAGGTGGCTGATGAACTCAACGACAATTCATTGAGATTTTTAGAAGATGGATTTCCACAATTATGTGAACAAGGAGATAACAATTGTCAGATCAAATGATATAAAGAGGTATGCTCGAGGAAAACATACACAGTTAAACATTGGTTGAAAAGTGCACCTGAATTATGGACTTAGGTAGCATGATCAATGTTAGAATGGTGATTCGATAACCAATAGTCTAATAATGAATTATCGACGATTTACTTCAAAGCAATAGGGTTGCTAGAAGTTTTGAAGTCGCACAACATAGTTCAATTGCTGGGTTTCCGGTTAGAAACAACACGAGGACCAAGGAATGATCAGATATGGCAAGAAGTATCACCTGTATCAAGAATTCTTAAGAGGTGGTGAAATTCTCACGACATTCTTGACATAAAAGATGGTAATACTCCAAGGCAGAACATAACACAAGCTGGATAGAAAGAAACTCAAAGTACTACACAAAACATGAACAATTTTGTGTCGGAGGGAGGGCAATAAAGTTGATGTTGATAACATAAATCATCGAGGGGCAAGGATAGTATTTCTCATCAAGAATTCGATTCTTATTATGGAAGGAGTCAAAATGTTGATGATGATCACAAAGAAAAATTTGTCGTGAGGCTCAACGATGAAGCAATCAAACAGCGACTGCATCAAACAAAAGGACTGATGTAGCGAAAGATTATTGGATCCACGGATACGACACCAACTCAGAATCAACTTGGAATCAAGCTTGCTGTTCGAGGTGAAATGATAAGACAAGGAAGATCGGCGTAAGCTTAGCTCATCATCAAAAATTGTGCTCTGAGAAGGATCACGTAGCACAGTTAAAATTTAGCACGATAATGATATAGCCGATCAGGCTTGGGATGACTTGAAGGATTATTAAACTCGTAAGCAACGAAAATTACTTAGAGTTTTTGAATCGGGGTGCGGACTCAATTCACTATTCGGTGTTCTTGGTTGACGACAACCCAGAACCCAGGGAAATTGGAATCGGTGAGAAGCAATACTAGATGAAGACTCGTAGGAAGCAACATAGTTCTCGAGATACCAGAGGGTAATACTCGAGGAAGATCAAAAATAGAGGTTGTGGAGAAGTATTGATCAACAAATTACAAGTGCTTTAACTTGTCTGAGAAATGGAATCAAGGAGAAAATGTGGTCGGAACCACGATTGCAAAGGATCAATTCATCGATACCATATGATAGTATATTATTATTACAAGAAGCTTCCATGGTAGGATCTACATTGTTTCCATGGGCATGAACACAAAGTCCAAGGTCGACTCCCACTTCTCCAATGCATAACCTTTTATTCACTTCTCGCGTTTGATGAAGTTGTAGTGTTGAAATTTTATCTGGCAAAATACCAGAAGAGTATGACTCATGAAAACTTTCGAGTTCACACATATTAAGGAAGTTCAACCCACCGGGGCATCATGGAACCATATACCACAAGCTTCAATAGTAAATATCACCAACTCGAAAGCAGATCATGGTTGGCCAAATCCAGGAATATGATTTACCAATGGCATTATGTATCAGGGAAAGAACTTCCAAAGTGATTGAATATGAAGGACGTTGTCGGATAAAATACAACAAAGGATACGATGGTACTCAAGGGATCTGATGTAAGCATCGGTACTCAACCAGAGGAATAAACAATGCAAAGGCATTGGATTATAGAAACAACCAACTAATTCAAACTCAAATGCAAAGGAATTGTGATTCCCAAATCAAGGGATCAGAATCAAATGCTCTGTTTAAGGATGGATTAGTTGAGTAGGCTTAGGGATACAATCGATGATAATTTGATTGGTCGAGATCCAGGTCATGTTTAAAATGACGTCTGAGCCAGAGGGATGAATTCTGGGTTGGAATGATGATTGCGAGCATTCGCGAACATATTGGATCAAAGACTCGAAATGACGGTGACAAGGATGCTCGTGAATATTGCTAGACATATGGAAATTATCCATAATGCAAGTAGACAAGTATTTGCAGAACAATAGTTGGCAATGGATTATCGAAAGACCGGATAGTATTTCAAAGTATCTTGTGGATCACATGATCAACTAGGAATGAACAAATCCTCTATGAGTGTGAGGAATTATCCGTAGATGTATTAAGTGGAAATGGGCCTGCAAGGCAGCATGCATAATGGATTCTCGCGGTATTGGAATGTTTCAGGGAATCTTGTAATAACAAGAGCAATTGGAGATGGAGGTATGAACAACGATTGTAGGTCGTTATCCATAACGATTTATCAGTGGTAGGGATTGCAACGGCGAAGGGCATAAGGGATTCTCAGACTTTCGGAGAATTTTTCAGGGTATCAAGTAATCTCAAGGGCAACTGGGGATGAAGATATGAACGACAAGTGTAAGTAGTTATCCACAAGGATTTATCGATGAAAGGGATTTGCAAAAGCGATGGCACAAGTCTCGAGAGAACATCATAGAGTATCTTCAGAATCTTCTGGTGCAGCAGGCGGTCATCTGGAATGAGGGGCTCTCCGGGAGAAAGTATTATCGAGAACCTAAAGTTAGATTTAGTAAAACCATTTTAATCCGGATAGAAGAGAGATCAGAGTCCCAGAGTATAGGTCGAGGAATAAAAGATCCTAATACCACCCGATGGCGACGTGGGCCCGTAAGCCACACAGCCATGTTAGTAAAACAATTTTCATCGACTAGACTCAACTTCGGCCAAGGAGTGTGGAAGGGGGATTCCTACAGGCAGTCGACTCTGATACCAACTTGTGACGCCCCTGAATCAATCGTACACTAATCATACACGCAAACATGTATGATCAAGATCAGGGATGTGACGCCCGGATAATTAAGCTACAGTAAACCTCTGCTAATGGTGCCACGTCACCTCGGTTACTGTTGATAAACTCGAGTTGGTTCAAGCCGATTCAAATTCAAATTCAAAATCAGGCAAACAATAAAGGTTTTCAAACGTTAGAATTTAAAATGTCCAAAATGTGTCAAATAAATCATGGATAATACTAGTGGAGAAACCACACTTTTATAAAATGTTTAAGGGTTCTAAAGTAATTAAAACAGCAGCTATGACAATTAATTAAATGCCTTTAAAAAAATTACAATAATGCAAACTATTTTATTTAGGTGTCAAACTTTTTTTGGGGTAGTAGAATAAGTTATAACATTAATTTAGGAGTTGTATTTATATTTTTATAAAACAAAAACTAAAAGAAAAGAAAATACAAAAACAGAAAACAAACAGAACAAAAAAAAATATAAAAGAACCCCCCCCCCCACACTGGGCCAGCTGTTAGCCAGGCCGGCCTAGCTGCTGGCCAGCCCAACTGGCCCCAACCGGCCCACCCCGTGCCTGGCCTACATGGCCCCTCACCCCGAAACCCTAACCCCCTCCCCTAGTCACCCACTCCCCCACTCGCCCCTCCCCCACTCGCTCTTCCCCCTCCTTCCCGATCCAGATCGGATCGAGGGGAACGAACCTCCCGCCCGACGCCGCCAGCCGTCGCCTCCACCTCGCCCTCGTCCGCCGCCACGCCGCCCCACGCCGCCTGGATCGCCCCCTCGCCGCCGCTCCGCTAAGGCCGCCGCCCCTGCCGGACTCCTCCGCGCCCCTCCTCTCACCTCCCTCGACTGGATCGGGGCAGCGCCCCGCTGCCCACCTCGGCGGGCGCCTCCCGTCCCCGCAACCAGGCTGGCGCCCCTCGCTGGAACCGCCACGCCTTCGCCGGACCTCCCCCTCTACGTTGCCGTCGTCCCCGTCCTCCTCCCCAAAGGCTCCACCGAGCCTCGCCGACCCTCGTCTCTGCAACGCCGGTGAGGCCACGGCCTCCTCTTCCTCTGTGCGCCCGCTCTGCACGCCTCTCCGTCGCCACCCGCACCGGCCTCCCCTGCTCGACGCACCACCGCGCGCGCCCGGCGCTCGTCGCCGCGGCCACCGCGCGCGTGCGCCCCGTGCATGCCTCGCCATCCCACTCGTCGCGCCCGCAACCCCGCGCTCTCCGTGCGCTCACCGCGACCACCCCTGCCCGCTCGCGCCGTGGCCGTCGCCCCGCGCGGCTGTGTCCGGTGCCCCCCCTGGATTCCCGTAGTCGCCGCGGCCCGGCCTCGCCGCTACCGCTCCACCGTGCTGCCCCGCCTCCAGCCCCACGGGCCACTGCCGAGCCGGCGGCCACTTCCAGCGCCCGCGCCCACTGGGGCTCCATCCGGATCGGGCGCCCGTGCGCCCATGCACCCGTTAGGCCTAGGGGCCTATGACAAGGGGCCCCACCCTGGAACGTTTTATTAAAAAAGAAGAAGAAAAAAAACAATAATAATAAAATAATTAAATAAATAATAATAATTAAATTAATTAACTAATTAAGGGATTAATTAAGTTAATTAATCATAATTAGATTAACCTAATTAACTAATTAGTTTAATTAAACACTAATTAGTTTAATTAAACAGTAGTTAACTTAATTAACTGCTAATTAGCCTAATCAGTCAATGACGAACGGGACCCACACGTCAGTTTGACTAGTCAACACCCCTGTTGACTGCTGATGTCATGCTGACGTCAGCACGCACTGTTCTGGATAATGTTGTATTAAATTAATTAAATAAATCCTGAAAATGATTTAAATCTTTTAAAATTAATAGAAAATAAACCGTAGCTCAGATGAAAAAACTTTGTACATGAAAGTTGCTCAGAACGACGAGACGATTCCAGATACGCAACCCGTTCGTCCGCCACACCTCCCTAACCTATCGAACTCGCAACTTTCCCCCTCTTTTTCATCTGTCCGAAAACGCGAAACACCGGGGATACTTTCCCGGATGTTTCCCCCCTTCACCAGTATCACCTCATACCGCGTTAGGGCACCCCTAGCACCGTTACTTGTCTTGTCATGCATCGTTATGCATCTGTTTGC
The DNA here is from genome assembly GCF_018294505.1 of Triticum aestivum. Lineage (NCBI taxonomy): Eukaryota > Viridiplantae > Streptophyta > Magnoliopsida > Poales > Poaceae > Triticum > Triticum aestivum. The sequence continues at coordinate 415,879,689 of NC_057809.1, forward strand.
ATTATATTCATTGTTTCTTCCCCCCTCTTCTTCCGCTAGACACCGAGACCGACGCCGCTGCTACCCAGTACGACTACGGAGTTGACGACCCCTCTCTCTTACCAGAGCAACCAGGCAAGCCCCCCCTTTGATCACCAGATATCGCCTACTCTTCTCTATACTGCTTGCATTAGAGTAGCGTAGCATGTTACTGCTTCCCGTTAATCCTATACTGATGCATAGCCTGTCCTTGCTACTACTGTTGTTACCTTTACCTGCAATCCTATTGCTTAGTATAGGATGCTAGTTTATCATCAGTGGCCCTACATCCTTGTCCGTCTGCCATGCTATACTCGGGCCGTGATCACTCGGGAGTTGATCACGGGTATATACTATTTACTTTATACATGATACATGTGGTGATTAAAGACGGGTCGGCTCGTAGGAGCACCTGCGAGTGGATCTTTGAGGCAGAGCGACAGGGCAGGTTCCGACCACCTAGGAGAGAGGTGGGCCTGGCCCTGGTCGGCGTTCGCAGATACTTAACATGCTTAACAAGATCTGGGTATTTGATCTAAGTCTGGCCATTTGGTCTATACGCACTAACCATCTACGCGGGAGTAGTTATGGGTATCCCGGCGTCGTGGTATCGGCCGAAGCCTTCGTGACGTCATCGACTGAGTGGCGCGCGCCGGATTGGACTGGAAGGCCACTAGGCTAGGTCTGCTTTCGGCCGCGTTCGCAACGTGCAGGTGTGCTAAGGGCGATGGGCCCAGACCCCTGGGCGCTTAGGTTTAGACCGGCGTGCTGACCTCTGTGTTGGTCTAGGTGGGGCTGCGACGTGTTGATCTTCCGAGGCCGGGCATGACCCAGGAAAGTGTGTCCGGCCAAATGGGATCGAGCGTGTTGGGGAATGTGGTGCACCCCTGCAGGGAAGTTTATCTATTCGAATAGCTGTGATCTTCCGTAACAGGACGACTTGGAGTTGTACCTTGACCTTATGACAACTAGAACCGGATACTTAATAAAACACACCCTTCCAAGTGCCAGATACAACCGGTGGTCTCTCTCTCTCAGGGATACGAGGAGGGGATCGCCGGGTAGGATTATTGCTATGCGATGATACTTGGAGGACTTCAGTCTACTCCCTTCTACATGCTGCAAGACGGAGGCTGCCAGAAGCGTAGTCTTCGAAAGGATTAGCTATCCCCCTCTTATTCTGGCTTTCTGCAGTTCAGTCCACCGATATGGCCCTTTACACATTACCCATGCATATGTAGTGTAGCTTCTTGCTTGCGAGTACTTTGGATGAGTACTCACGGTTGCTTTCTCCTTCTTTCCCTCTATCCCTTCTACCTGGTTGTCGCAACCAGATGTTGGAGCCCAGGAGCCAGACGCCACCATCGACGACGACCAGGAGTAGTTAGGAGGATCCCAGGCAGGAGGCCTGCGCCTCTTTCGATCTGTATCCCAGTTTGTGCTAGCCTTCTTAAGGCAAACTTGTTTAACTTATGTCTGTACTCAGATATTGTTGCTTCCGCTGACTCGTCTATGATCGAGCTCTTGTATTCGAGCCCTCGAGGCCCCTGGCTTGTAATATGATGCTTGTATGACTTATTTTTATTTGTAGAGTTGTGTTGTGATATCTTCCCGTGAGTCCCTGATCTTGATCGTACACGTTTGCGTGTATGATTAGTGTACGGTCAAATCGGGGGCGTCACAAGTTGGTATCAGAGCCGACTGCCTGTAGGAATCCCCCTTCCACACTCCTTGGCCGAAGTTGAGTCTAGTCATTGAAAAACTTTTACTAACATGGCTGTGCGGCTTACGAGCCCACGTCGCCGTCTGGGTGGTATTAGGATCTTTTACTCCTCGATCCTTACTCCGGGACTCTGAACTCTCTTCTATTCGGGTTAAATGAATTTTGCTAAATCTAACATTAGGATCTCGTTATCACTTTCACCCGGAGAGCCCCTTATTACAGATGATCGTCTGCTGCACGTGAAGACCCTGAAGATACTCACCGCTGTTAACCCGAGAACTTGTATTCATCGCGTTTACAATTCCCCTTCCACCGTCAACCCTTATGGATAAATACTTGCAGTTGTTATGCTTGCATACATCCCTAGTTGGTCTTGTTATTACAAGGTACCCCGAAATACTCGTCGTATTTTCGAGAATCCTTTGAGCTTACTGCCTTGCTGTTCTTTGTCACCTGAATACCCCTACGGATAATTCTCGCACTCATCGAGTATCCGCTCATCCCCAGATATTCATGCAGTTCACAAAATTCTTCGAAATACCATTCGGTCTTCCGAAAATCCTGAGCAACCTATTGCTCCTGAAATTCTTGCTTGCTTGCATTATGGTTAATCCCATAATTAAGTATAGTAATCTTATTGGCAACCTTTGTCAATATCATTTTGAGTCCATTGACTCAATATGTTGCGAATGCTCGCAATCCTCACTCAGATCATAGAATTCATCCTTCCAGCTCAGATGTCATTTAAAATGCGAGCTGGTCCTCGGCCAATCAGATTGCCATCGATTGTACCCCTAAGTCTATTCAACTTGTCCGTCCTTGATCAGAGCGTTTGCTCCTGATCCCTTGATTCGAAAATCATAATTCCTTTGTCATTTAAACATTGAATTATTCAGATGTTCTATAAAACGATGCATTTGCATTCTTTCTTCCTCTGATTGGGTATTGATACTCACATCAGCTCCATTGTGGATCACCATATCCACTGTTGGGTTATTATCCGACAATGTCCTTCATAATTAATCACCTTGTGAGTTCTTTCTCCGATACATAATGCCTTTGGTAAATTGTATCCTCTCCTTTTGCCAACCATGCTCTGCTTTCGAGCTGGTAATATTTACTCTCAAAGCTTGTGGTATATGTTTCCACGATACCCTGACGGGTTGAACCTATGCCTTCCTTAATTTGTGTGACCTCGAAAGTTATGCGGGTTAAACCCTGCTGACGCTTCGTCAGATAACTTCTCAACACTACAACTTCGAAAAAGGGGAGGTAAATGTAAGGTTATGCATTGAAGAAGTGGGAGTCGACCTTGAACTTTGTGTTCATGCCCATGGACACGATGTAGATCTTATCATTAAAGCTTCTCTTAAATTAATTACTCCCTTGGTATAAGTTCATATTATATCTGGGATCTGGCCTTTTTGCAATCGTGGTTTCGACCATGTTATCTTTTAGGTACCGTTTCTCGTGCAAGTTTAAGCACTTGTCTTCTGCAGAGCAATACCCCAGTCCAACCTCTACTTTGATCTGTCGTCGAGTATTATCCCCTGGTATCTCGAGGATACCACGGAATACATAACTTCTTATGAGTTCTGCATCAACTAATATTCTTGCCAATTCCATTTTTCCAACGGGTTCTCAGTTGTTAGAACCCCTCAAGGACACCGACAACTGAATTGAGTCCGCACTACGATTAAACAACTCTTGGTAACCTTCATTACTTACGAGTCTGAACTCGATCACGTCATTCCGAGCCTACTCGGCTATATCATTATCGTGCCAAATTTTAACTGTGCTACCTGGTCCTTCTTTCCGGAGCACAATTTCGACGATGGGCTAAGCTTACGCCGATCTTCCTTGTCTTATCGTTTCACCTCAAACAACAAACTTGATTTCAAGTTTGTGTCGTACCCATGGTTCCAATAACCTTTCGCTTCATCATTCGTTTGACTAGATGCCATCACCGATTGATTACATCTTCATGAAATCTCTCGACAAATGTGTTGTGATCATCATCAGCATTTCGAGCTCTTCCAAGATATCAATTGAGTTCATGATGAAGTAATACCATACTTACCCTCGATGATTTGTGTTACCATCGACCACTTTATTGCCTTTCGTTCAACACAAACTTGTTCGTGTTTTGTGTTATACCTTGAGATCCTTGATATCCAGCATTTGTTCTTCTTTACCTTGGAATATTACCACCTTTTATGTCAAGAATGTCGTGGTAATTTTACCGCCTCTTGAGAACTATTGATATAGTAATATCTCTCACCTTTTGCGTTCATTTCTTGGTCTCCGTGTTCTAAACCGGAATACCGACAAATGGTCTGTGATGTGTAAATTCTAAACTTCTAGCAACCCTATTGCTTCGAAGTTAAGGGTCATCATTTCATTTTTAGACCATTGGTTATCGAATCACCATTCTAACATTGATCATGCTACCTAAACCCATATTTCGGGTGCACTTTTCAACCAATGTTTAAACTACGTATGTTCTCCTAGAGCATACCACACTATATCATTTGATCTGACAAATGTTATCTCCTTGTTCACATAAGTGTGGAAATCCATCTTTTGAAAATCTCAATGAATTGTCGCTGAGTCAATCAGCCACCCCCTCACCTCTTCTTGATTTAATGATGAACTCTTGTTTCGGAACTCGCTTCCATAGTTCATTTCTCGAGGATCTTACATTGTCGTCTCGTCTATTTTGTTGCACCTTTTCTTCTCAGGCATCCTGAGTCTGAGGCATCCTGGCACCAATCAGATCTGAATCTCGATCAGATATGATGGTTGGAACATATTTCCAAGAGTTATTACATTGGTCCTTATATATCGGTAAGGTGGGGTCATGCCTATCACACCTAGTCGGAGGACTTGTTGTTATAGATTCCTTTTTAGCAAGGCTATCCCTTCTTCCATGAGGGAATTGTAAGACCTATTCTTCAAGTTATTCCTGATGGATCCTTTGTGTTTCCAAAGTCTGATCTTCACCTGTTGACCATGTCCATGCTATCTCGAGGCATGTCTGTGGTACTCCGATTTTCAATAAGAGCATTGAAAGCTCAATGCTAAGTTTTCTTTAACCATTATCCAAACACCGTTGTATGGGTAATGTTATGAAATTCCTCTCCCCTGACTTAAAGGGTTTTCTACATGATATCCTGCCACGGATATCATGCTCTGCTGGTCCTTGGGAGGGATATATCCCTGAATTATGTGTTTAAAACACATTTTCCTTTCCATTCTTCTGTTAAACCTGATAATCACATTTTCCTTCCCGTTGTATTGTTAAGCTTTCTTGTGATCTATATGATCTAAGCGGTAATATTCTCCTGCTTATGTAAACACCTCGGTGTACAATTCAGTCAGCAAGACCCTGTTACTATTGTTGATGACATTTCGGTAGCCACCGATGGACGAGAACCTTGCCTATTGGCCCGCCTCGTTCAACGAGCAGGAAAATGGTTCTCTTCGTCCCTCGCCCTTGGTACCGATGTTGTTGCCGACATAACTGATAGGCTGATCCTCTGACATGCCTTGCTATCATGACCATGCAAGATGTCAACGCCCATCCTTATTTTAACCCACATGATGGGCCCATAACCCACAGGTCCCAGGATCGAAACTTGACTCTCCTGTATACCCTGTTGTCAAAGTTATTCCTCGTGCTTGACTTTGTATGTAATTCACGGACCTCCTGCCTGTTGATCTATTCTGGTATAAGACACAATACTTATTCCCGATTGCTTTGAACCGCCTCACGCCCTGTAACGGGCATCGAACGATTGTCTATCCGCTTGAAACTTCTTATGGTACCTTCTTACCTTGCTCTCGATGTGTTTCATTTGTTCAACTCGAGAGATAGTCATGTGTTCATTCATGGGATAACCCCAGATGATTACCCCTTATAGCATCCTATCGTTATCAACCTGCCCCTTACCTGTTCGTAAGTACGATGGAGTTCCCGAAGAAAGGATGCCGACTTCCTCATGATTACCCGCAGCAGAGGAATGAAGCATCAATGTAATGGATCAACCTCTTCGAGAAGAACAACCGAGACCAAGAACACTCCCTAGAATTTCGTAACCCGAACCTTCCCCCTCTACTTCCCTCTTAAATCTCGGGACGAGATTTCTTGTAGTGGAGGAGAATTGTGACGCCCGGATAATTAAGCTACAGTAAACCTCTGCTAATGGTGCCACGTCACCTCGGTTACTGTTGATAAACTCGAGTTGGTTCAAGCCGATTCAAATTCAAATTCAAAATCAGGCAAACAATAAAGGTTTTCAAATGTTAGAATTTAAAATGTCCAAAATGTGTCAAATAAATCATGGATAATACTAGTGGAGAAACCACACTTTTATAAAATGTTGAAGGGTTCTAAAGTAATTAAAACAGCAGCTATGACAATTGATTAAATGCCTTTAAAAAAATTTACAATAATGCAAACTATTTTATTTAGGTGTCAAACTTTTTTTGGGGTAGTAGAATAAGTTATAACATTAATTTAGGAGTTGTATTTATATTTTTATAAAACAAAAACTAAAAGAAAAGAAAATACAAAAACAGAAAACAAACAGAACAAAAAAAATATAAAAGAATCCCCCCCCCCCGCACACTAGGCCAGCTGTTAGCCAGGCCGGCCCAGCTACTGGCCAGCCCAACTGGCCCCAACCGGCCCACCCCGCGCCTGGCCTACATGGCCCCTCACCCCGAAACCCTAACCCCCTCCCCTAGTCACCCACTCCCCCCACTCGCCCCCTCCCCCAGTCGCTCTTCCCCCTCCTCCCCGATCCAGATCGGATCGAGGGGAACGAACCTCCCGCCCGACGCCGCCAGCCGTCGCCTCCACCTCGCCCTCGTCCGCCGCCACGCCGCCCCACGCCGCCTGGATCGCCCCCTCGCCGCCGCTCCGCTAAGGCCGCCGCCCCTGCCGGACTCCTCCGCGCCCCTCCTCTCACCTCCCTCGACTGGATCGGGGCAGCGCCCCGCTGCCCACCTCGGCGGGCGCCTCCCGTCCCCGCCACCAGGCTGGCGCCCCTCGCTGGAACCGCCACGCCTTCGCCGGACCTCCCCCTCTACGTTGCCGTCGTCCCCGTCCTCCTCCCCAAAGGCTCCACCGAGCCTCGCCGACCCTCGTCTCTGCAACGCCGGTGAGGCCACGGCCTCCTCTTCCTCTGTGCGCCCGCTCTGCACGTCTCCCCATCGCCACCCGCACCGGCCTCCCCTGCTCGACGCACCACCGCGCGCGCCCGGCGCTCGTCGCCGCGGCCACCGCGCGCGTGCGCCCCGTGCACGCCTCGCCATCCCACTCGTCGTGCCCGCAACCCCGCGCTCTCTGTGCGCTCACCGCGACCACCCCTGCCCGCTCGCGCCGTGGCCGTCGCCCCGCGCGGCTGTGTCCGGTGCCCCCCCTGGATTCCCGTAGTCGCCGCGGCCCGGCCTCGCCGCCACCGCTCCATCGTGCTGCCCCGCCTCCAGCCCCACGGGCCACTGCCGAGCCGGCGGCCACTTCCACCGCCCGCGCCCACTGGGGCTCCATCCGGATCGGGCGCCCGTGCGCCCATGCACCCGTTAGGCCTAGGGGCCTATGACAAGGGGCCCCACCCTGGAACGTTTTATTAAAAAAAAGAAAAAAAAAACAATAATAATAAAATAATTAAATAAATAATAATAATTAAATTAATTAACTAATTAAGGGATTAATTAAGTTAATTAATCATAATTAGATTAACCTAATTAACTAATTAGTTTAATTAAACACTAATTAGTTTAATTAAATAGTAGTTAACTTAATTAACTGCTAATTAGCCTAATCAGTCAATGACGAACGGGACCCACACGTCAGTTTGACTAGTCAACACCCCTGTTGACTGCTGATGTCATGCTAACGTCAGCATGCACTGTTCTGGATAATGTTGTATTAAATTAATTAAATAAATCCTGAAAATGATTTAAATCTTTTAAAATTAATAGAAAATAAACCGTAGCTCAGATGAAAAAACTTTGTACATGAAAGTTGCTCAGAACGACGAGACGATTCCGGATACGCAACCCGTTCGTCCGCCACACCTCCCTAACCTATCGAACTCGCAACTTTCCCCCTCTTTTTCATCTGTCCGAAAACGCGAAACACCGGGGATACTTTCCCGGATGTTTCCCCCCTTCACCAGTATCACCTCATACCGCGTTAGGGCACCCCTAGCACCGTTACTTGTCTTGTCATGCATCGTTATGCATCTGTTTGCATTATATTCATTGTTTCTTCCCCCCTCTTCTTCCGCTAGACACCGAGACCGACGCCGCTGCTACCCAGTACGACTACGGAGTTGACGACCCCTCTCTCTTGCCAGAGCAACCAGGCAAGCCCCCCCTTTGATCACCAGATATCGCCTACTCTTCTCTATACTGCTTGCATTAGAGTAGCGTAGCATGTTACTGCTTCCCGTTAATCCTATACTGATGCATAGCCTGTCCTTGCTACTACTGTTGTTACCTTTACCTGCAATCCTATTGCTTAGTATAGGATGCTAGTTTATCATCAGTGGCCCTACATCCTTGTCCGTCTGCCATGCTATACTCGGGCCATGATCACTCGGGAGTTGATCACGGGTATATACTATTTACTTTATACATGATACATGTGGTGATTAAAGACGGGTCGGCTCGTAGGAGCACCTGCGAGTGGATCTTTGAGGCGGAGCGACAGGGCAGGTTCCGACCACCTAGGAGAGAGGTGGGCCTGGCCCTGGTCGGCGTTCGCAGATACTTAACACGCTTAACAAGATCTGGGTATTTGATCTAAGTCTGGCCATTTGGTCTATACGCACTAACCATCTACGCGGGAGTAGTTATGGGTATCCCGGCGTCGTGGTATCAGCTGAAGCCTTCGTGACGTCAGCGACTGAGTGGCGTGCGCCGGATTGGACTGGAAGGCCACTAGGCTAGGTCTGCTTTCGGCCGCGTTCGCAACATGCAGGTGTGCTAAGGGCGATGGGCCCAGACCCCTGGGCGCTTAGGTTTAGACCGGCGTGCTGACCTCTCTGTTGGTCTAGGTGGGGCTGCGACGTGTTGATCTTCCGAGGCCGGGCATGACCCAGGAAAGTGTGTCCGGCCAAATGGGATCGAGCGTGTTGGGGAATGTGGTGCACCCCTGCAGGGAAGTTTATCTATTCGAATAGCCGTGATCTTCCGTAACAGGACGACTTGGAGTTGTACCTTGACCTTATGACAACTAGAACCGGATACTTAATAAAACACACCCTTCCAAGTGCCAGATACAACCGGTGGTCGCTCTCTCTCAGGGATACGAGGAGGGGATCGCCGGGTAGGATTATTGCTATGCGATGATACTTGGAGGACTTTAGTCTACTCCCTTCTACATGCTGCAAGACGGAGGCTGCCAGAAGCGTAGTCTTCGAAAGGATTAGCTATCCCCCTCTTATTCTGGCTTTCTGCAGTTCAGTCCACCGATATGGCCCTTTACACATTACCCATGCATATGTAGTGTAGCTTCTTGCTTGCGAGTACTTTGGATGAGTACTCACGGTTGCTTTCTCCTTCTTTCCCTCTATCCCTTCTACCTGGTTGTCGCAACCAGATGTTGGAGCCCAGGAGCCAGACGCCATCATCGACGACGACCTGGAGTAGTTAGGAGGATCCCAAGCAGGAGGTCTGCGCCTCTTTCGATCTGTATCCCAGTTTGGGCTAGCCTTCTTAAGGCAAACTTGTTTAACTTATGTCTGTACTCAGATATTGTTGCTTCCGCTGACTCGTCTATGATCGAGCTCTTGTATTCGAGCCCTCGAGGCCCCTGGCTTGTAATATGATGCTTGTATGACTTATTTTTATTTGTAGAGTTGTGTTGTGATATCTTCCCGTGAGTCCCTGATCTTGATCGTACACGTTTGCGTGTATGATTAGTGTACGGTCAAATCGGGGGCGTCACAAGGGACTCACGGGAAGATATCACAACACAACTCTAACAATAAAATAAGTCATACAAGCATCATATTACAAGCCAGGGGCCTCGAGGGCTCGAATACAAGAGCTCGATCATAGACGAGTCAGCGGAAGGAACAATATCTGAGTACAGACATAAGTAAACAAGTTTTCCTTAAGAAGGCTAGCACAAACTGGGATACAGATCGAAAGAGGCGCAGGCCTCCTGCCTGGGATCCTCCTAAACTACTCCTTGTCGTTGTCAGCGGGCTGCACGTAGTAGTAGGCACCTCCCGAGTAGTAGTAGTCGTCATCGACAGTGGCGTCTGGCTCCTGGACTCCAACGTCTGGTCACAGCAAACGGGTATAGGAAAGGGGGGAAAGGGGGAGAAAAGCAACCGTGAGTACTCATCCAAAGTACTCACAAGCAAGGAGCTACACTGCATATGCATGGGTATATGTGTAAAGGGCCATATCGGTGGACTGAACTGCAGAATGCCAGAATAAGAGGGGGATAGCTAATCCTATCGAAGACTACGCTTCTGGTAGTCTCCGTCTTGCAGCATGTAGAAGAGAGTAGGCTGAAGTCCTCCAAGTAGCATCGCAGAGCATAATCCTACCCGACGATCCCCTCCTCGTCGCCATGTTAGAGAGTGATCACCGGATTATATCTAGCACTTGGGAGGGTGTGTTTTATTAAGTATCCGGTTCTAGTGGCCATAAGGTCAAGGTACAACTCCAAGTCGTCTTGTTACCGAAGATCACGACTATTCGAATAGTTTAACTTCTTTGCAGGGGTGCACCACATTTCCCAACACGCTCGATCCCCTTTGTCTAGACACACTTTTCTAGGTCATGCCTGGCCTCGGAAGATCAACATGTTGCAGCCCTACCTAGGCACAACAGAGAGGTCAGCACACCGGTCTAAATCCTATGGCGCAGGGGTCTGGGCCCATCGCCCATTGCACACCTGCACGTTGCGTACGTGGCCGGTGAGCAGACCTAGCCTCCCTTATACAAGAGCAAGCGTTCCAGTCCAATCTGGCGCGCGCAGCTCAGTCGCTGACATCACGAAGGCTTCGACTGATACCACGACGTCGAGTGCCCATAACTGTCCCCGCGTAGATGGTTAGTGCGTATAGGCCAGTAGCCAGACTCAGATCAAATACCAAGATCCCATTAAGCGTGTTAAGTATCCGCGAACGCCGACCAGGGCCATGCCCACCTCTCTCCTAGGTGGCCTCAACCTGCCCTGTCGCTCCGTCACAAAGCAATAGTCAGGGACCGTCGGGAACCCAGGCCCACCTCTACCGGGATGGAGCCACCCGCCCCTTCAGCCCCCATCTCCAAACAGTATCATAAGTAATATAACAGTATAAGTATATATCATATGCCCGTGATCACCTCCCGAGTGATCACGGCCCAGTAGTATAGCATGGCAGACGGACAAGAGTGTAGGGCCATTGATGGAGCACTAGCATCATATACTAAGCATTTAGGATTGTAGGTAAAGGTAACAACACTAGTAGCAAGGACAGGCTATGCATCAAGATAGGATAACGGAAAGCAGTAACATGCTACACTACTCTAATGCAAGCAGTAGAAAGAGAGTAGGCGATATCTGGTGATCAAGGGGGGGCTTGCCTGGTTGCTCTGCCAAGAGAGAGGGGTCGTCAACACCGTAGACGAACTAGGGGTCGTCGGCAGTCTCATGGTCTACAGGAAAGGAGTAACGGAGGGGGAATACAATAAATAACAGAGCAAACAAAGCAACACAAAGCATAACATGGCAATGCTCGGTGCTAGGGGTGACCTAACGCAGTATGAGGTGATACAGGTGAAGGAGGGGAACATCCGGGAAAATATCCCCAGTGTTTCGCGTTTTCGGACAAACGAACCGAAGGGGGAAAGTTGCGTATTCGCTATGCTAGGGATGCGTGGTGGACGAACGGGCTATGTATCCGGATTCGTCTCGTCGGTCTGAGCAACTTTCATGTACAAAGTGTTTTCATCCGATATACGGTTTAATTTATATGATTTTTCAAAGTCTTATTAATATTCCAAAATTGTTTTAATTATTTATTTCGAATTTAAATAAGGATGATTCTTTCTATACCCAGGTTGGGCCAGCCATAGTCAACGACATGTGGGGCCAGCCAAAGTCCAGTCAGCAAGTCAACAGTGAACAGTCAAGGTTGACCCTGGTCAAAGTGTGAACAGTTTTAGTGAGGCCTACTTGTCATAGACACTGTGTCTATTAAGTCAATTAATTAGAGATGACCAAGAGGTGGTCCACATGTCATTTGCTATTAAAGTAAATTAGCACCAATTTAACACTAACTAACCTAATCCTAATTAAACAAGGGGCCGGCCGTACTGGACAATGGCTCAGCCGGCCACACACGCGACACACACCACACTAATTACACAGGGCCGGCCACTCACAACACGCAACACCTAGGGGTTAAATATGTTCTCTGTTAACAGAAGATAGCAATTTGTGTTTTTCATAGGATTTAATCCATGCATCAAATGGATTTGGTCCAATGAACACATTTGAGCCTTGTCAAGTGTACTACCTTGCCATATTTTTTTAGCCCTGATAACATTTGTTTAACCGCAGTTTAGGAGCAGTTGAGGGGGTTACTCGATGTAATTTTCATATTAATATTCTACAGTAATTAGTAGCAGCAGCCAACACAAACAGGCGGCGGCTAGAGTAGCAAAGCAGCAGAGGAAGGCTCGGCAGCAGCATTAACCAGCAGCTATGCGGCAGAGTAGAGCAACGGCAAGACGAGCAGCGACAGCAAAGCAGCAGTGACAACAACAGTTGAGCAGGCGCAGGCCTGGGCGGGGAGCCACGGAGGGTGCGGCTAGGCGAGCACTAGGCGGAGACGGGCGCGGGGCGCGGTTGGCAGCGGCGGCGACAACAGAAGCAGAGGCAGCGGCGCAGCAGAACAAGGTAGCAGCGGGAGGAGGCCGACCGGTGGGCAGTGGCCACGCGCGCATGCAGGGCGAGGCCTGAGTGTGACGAGCGCGCACGGGGGAAGCTCGCGGGCGCGGCCCGGTGCATGGGGTGACGCAGTACGCGGAGGGGCAAGCGCGGACTGGTGCGGTTGGGCGTGCTTGGCCATCGGCCATGCAGGGCACGGGAAGAGGAGGTATGGGTCATGTCGGAAGGCGGGGGAGACGAGGAGCACAATGCCGTGCTCGTACGCGAGCGGTAGTGGCTGTGGCCATGGCTGCGCCATGCCCGGCGGCGAGGAGCTCTCGGTCATGACGGGACAACGATGGGGCGACGAAAATGAGCGGGGAAGAGAGGAGGTTGACGCGGAGCTCACCTAGGGAGCACAAGGAGGCTCGGTGAGTAGCTTACGAGCAGCAGGGGTAGCCGGATTTGGCGATGAACGCCGACGACCGAAGGAAGTAGATGAAGTCGATCCCGGCGATGTCGTCCCCTCCAGCTCAAACGGTGGTGCATAGAGGACGTAGACGAACACTGCGGAGCTCCTGGACTTGTTGCAGCGACGAGGGGATTCCGGTGGCCGCGGGATCGACGAGGTGGCGGCGACCACGCGCTCGGACGATGAAGAAAAAGAAAGGGGCGAGCGAGAGGGAGGAATGGTTGGCCTAGGTTTTGTCTGATCCGTCGGGGAGGGCTTTATACACCTCGGGGTGCCGGTGGATGATCGACACGGCGACAGACGAGGCCATGGCGGGCGTGGATGCACGCCACGCACGGGCACTGCCTCCTCTCTGTACGGAGGAGGAAAAGGTCGTGGTGGGCCTGGGTCTGCACTGTAGCATTGGGCTACAAGTGCACATTGTAGCTTTTAGTTTTTCTATTTTTTTAATTTCCTTTTCTCTTTTTTTGCCTCACCTTCTATTTATTTTAGTTTTAGTAAAAATACAAAAGTTGTACCTAATTTACTATATGTAATTATGCCACTGCCACAAATATTTTGACACATTAAATACAGTAGTTTGTATTTGCTTATTATTTTAAGAGCATCTAAATAATAGTTTTGTCGCTGTTTTACTTATTATAGTGCAATTTAATACTTTAAAGAAGTGTGGTTTCTTCTGCAATATTTCGTATGGATTATTTGGCTCAATCCGAACATTTTAGTTTAAATATTTGAAAAGTTTTACCGTTTGACTTGACGTTGAATTTTTAATTCGAATGGGATTTGAATCAGAGTGAGTTTAGTACCGTAACAGTGGTGACGTCGCGTCATTAGTAGAGGGTTACTGTAGCTTAATTATATGGGTGTCACATTGTTGCATCATATACAACGCTTCTTTAAGAAAACCATTAAGGAATGTAGTTCTGATATCCATTTGCCAGATTTCATAAAATGCGACAACTGCTAACATGATTCAGACAGACTTTTAAGCATTGATACGAGTGAGAAAATCTCATCGTAGTCAACACCTTGAACTTGTCGAAAACCTTTTGTGACAATTCAAGCTTCGTAGATAGTAACACTATTATCAGCGTATGTCTTCCTCTTGAAGATCCATTTATTCTGAATTGCTCACCGCTCATCGGGCAAGTCAATCAAAGTCCATAATTTGTTCTCATACATGGATCCCATCTCAGATTTCATGGCCTTAAGCCATTTCACGGAATTTGGGCTCATCATCGCTTCCTCATAGTTCGTAAGTTCATCATGGTCTAGTAACATGACTTCCAGAACAGGATTACCGTACCACTCTGGTGCGGAACGTACTCAGGTTGACCTATGAGGTTCGGTAGTAACTTGATCTGAAGTTTCATCATCATCATCATCATCATTAACTTCCTTACTAATTGGTGTAGGCATCACTGGAACTGATTTATGTGATGAACTACTTTCCAATTCGGGAGAAGGTACATTTACCCCATCAAGTTCTACTTTCCTCCCACTCACTTCTTTCGAGAGAACAATCCTTCTCTAGAAAGGATCCACTCTTAGAAACAAAGATCTTGCCTTCGCATCTATGATAGAAGGTGTACCCAACAGTTTCTTTTGGGTATCTTATGAAGACGCACTTCTCCGATTTGGGTTTGAGCTTATTAGGCTGAAACTTTTTCACATAAGCATCGCAACCCCAAACTTTAAGAAACGACAACTTAGGTTTCTTGCTAAACCACAGTTCATACGGTGTCATCTCAACGGATTTTTAGATGGTGCCCTATTTAACGTGAATGCAGCTGTTTCTAATGCATAACCCCAAAATGATAGTGATAAATCGGTAAGAGACATCATAGATCGCACCATATCTAATAAAGTACGGTTATGACGTTCAGACACACCATTACGCTGTGGTGTTCCAGGTGGCGTGAGTTGCGAAACTATTCCGCATTGTTTCAAATGAAGACCAAACTCGTAACTCAAATATTCTCCTCCACGATCAGATCATAGAAAGTTAATTTTCTTGTTACGATGATTTTCCACTTCACTCTAAAATTCTTTGAACTTTTCAAATGTTCCGGACTTATGTTTTATCAAGTAGATATACGCATATCTGCTCAAATCATCTGTGAAGGTCAGAAAATAACGATACCCGCCACGAGCATCAACACTCATCGGACTACATACATCAGTATGTATAATTTCCAATAAGTCTGTTGCTCGTTCCATTGTTCCGGAGAACGGAGTCTTAGTCATCTTGCCCATGAGGCATGGTTCGCAAGAATCAAATGATTCATAATCAAGTGATTCCAAAAGTCCATCCGCATGGAGTTTCTTCATGCGCTTTACACCAATATGACCTAAACGGCAGCGCCACAAGTATGTTGCACTATCATTATCAACTTTGCATCTTTTGGCTTCAATATTATGAATATGTGTATCGCTACGATCGAGATTCATTAAACCATTTATTTTAAGTGTACGACAATAGATGGTTTTATTCATGTAAACAGAACAACAATTATTCATTGACTTAAATGAATAACCGTATTGCAATAAACATGATCCAATCATATTATGCTCAACGCAAACACCAAATAACATTTATTTAGGTTCAATACTAATCCCGAAGGTAGAGGGAGTATGCAATGGTGATCTTATCAACCTTGGAATCTCTTCCAACACACATCGTCACTTTGCCCTCAACTAGTCTCTGTTCATTTTGTAACTCCTGTTTTGAGTTACTAATCTTAGCAACTGAATTAGTATCAAATACCTAGGGGTTACAATGAACACTAGTAAAGTACACATAAATAATCTATATATCAAATATACCTTTGTTCACTTTGCCATCCTTCTTATCCGCCAAGTATTTGGGGTAGTTCCGCTTCCTGTGACCATTTCCTTTGCAGTAGAAGCACTCAGTTTCAGGCTAGGGTCTAGCTTTGGGCTTCTTCATGGGAGTGGCAACTTGCTTGCCATTCTTCTTGAAGTTCCCTTTCTTTCCCTTGCCCTTTTACTTGAAACTAGTGGTCTTGTCAACCATCAACACTTGATGCTTTTCTTGATTTCTACCTTCGCCGATTTCAGCATCGCGAAGAGCTCGAGGAATCATTTTTGTCATCCCTTGCATATTATAGTTCATCACGAAGTTCTAGTAACTTGGTGATAGTGACTAGAGAACTCTATCGATCACTATGTTATCTGGAAGATTAACTCCCACTTGATTCAAGAGATTGTAGTGCTCAGACATTCTGAGCACATGCTCACTGGTTGAGCTATTCTCCTCCATCTTGTAGGCAAAGTATTTGTCAGAGGTCTCATACCTCTCGACCCGGGCATGAGTCTGAAATACAATTTTCAGCTCTTGGAACATCTTATATGTTCCATGGCGTTCAAAACGTTTTTGAAGTCCCGGTTCTAAGCCGTAAAGCATGGTGCACTAAACTATCAAGTAGTCAACATACCGAGCTTTGCCAAACGTTCATAACGTCTGCATCTGCTCCAGCAATAGGCCCGTCACCTAGTCGTGCATCAAGGGCATAATTCTTCTGTGCAGCAATGAGGATAATCCTCAGATCACGGAGCTAGTCCGCATCATTGCTACTAACATCTTTCAACATAGTTTTTCTCTAGGAACATATCATAAATAAAACGGGGAAGCTATACGTGAGCAACTGATCTACAACACAGATATGCAAATACTATCAGGACTAAGTTCATGATAAATTTAAGTTCAATTAATCATATTACTTAAGAACTCCCACTTAGATAGACATCCCTTTAATCATCTAAGTGATCACGTGATCCATATCAACTAAATCATGTCTGATCATCATGTGAGACGGTGTAGTTTTCCATGGTGAACATCACTATGTTGATCATATCTACTATATGATTCGCACTCGACCTTTTGGTCTCAGTGTTCCGAGGCCATATCTGCATATGCTAGGCTCGTCAAGTTTAACCCGAGTATTCCGCATGTGCAAAACTGGCTTGCACCCGTTGTATGTGAACGTAGAGCTTATCACACCCGATCATCACCTGGTGTCTCAGCACGAAGAACTGTCGCAACAGTGCCTTGAAATTTTAGTAAGGGATCATCTCATAATGCTACCGTCGTACTAAGGAAAATAAGATGCATAAAAGATAAACATCACATGCAATCAAAATATGTGACATGATATGGCATCATCATCTTGTGCCTTTGATCTCCATCTCCAAAGTACTGTCATGATCTCCATCGTCACCGGCATGACACCATGATCTCCATCATCTTAATCTTTATCTACGTGTCATCACATGGTCGTCTCGCCAACTATTGCTTTTGCAACTATTGCCATCGCATAGCGATAAAGTAAAGTGATTATATGGCGCTTGCATATTATGCAATAAAGAGACAATCATAAGGCTCATGCCAGTTGCCGATAACTTTAACAAAACATGATCATCTTATTCAACAATTTATATCTCATCATGTTTTGACCATATCACATCACAACATGCCCTACAAAAAATAGTTAGACATCATCTACTTTGTTGTTGCAAGTTTTACGTGGCTGCTACGGGCTTAGCAAGAACCGTTCTTACCTACGGCATAAAAACCACAACGTGGTATAGTGATTGCTTTTTGTTCTTCAGAAAGAACCCTATTCATTGAATCCGATTCAACTAAAGTTGGAGAAGCAGACACCAACTAGCCACCTGTGTGCGAAGCACGTCGGTAGAACCAGTCTTGTGTAAGCGTACACGTAATGTCGGTCTGAGCCGCTTCATCCAATAATACCACTGAATCAAGAATCAACTAGTGATGGCAAGAAATATGTATATACCCACGCCCACAACTCCTTTGTGTTCTACTCGTGCATATAACATCTACGCATAGACCTGGCTCTATTACCACCATTGGGGAACGCAGTATTTAAAAAATTTCCTACGATCACGCGAGATCTATCTAAGAGATGCATAGCAATGAGAGGGGAAGAGTATGTCTATGTACCCTCGTAGACCGAAAGCGGAAGCATTATGAAACGTGGTTGATGTAGTCGAACGTCTTTGCGATCCAACCGATCAAGTATCGAATGCACGTCACCTCTGCGATCTGCACACATTCAGCTCGGTGATGTCCCTCATACTCTTGATCCTGCTGAGGCTGAGGGAGAGTTTCGTCAGCGCGATGGCATGATGATGGTGATGATGAAGTTACTGACGCAGGGCTTCGCCTAAGCACCACAATGATATGACCAAGGTGGAATTATGTGGAGGGGGGCACCGCACACAGCTAAACAATCAACTTGTGTGTCTATGGGGTGCCCCTCCCCCGTATATAAAGGAGGGGAGGAGGGGAGGGCCGGCCCTCTCTATGGCGCGCCCAAGGGGGAGTCCTACTCCCAGTAGGAGTAGGTTCCCCCTTCCCTAGTTGGAGTAGGAGAAGAAGGAAGAGGGAGAGAAAGGGAAGGAAAGGGGGGCACCCAATTCGGATTGCGCTTGGGGGCGCCCTCCACCTGGCCGCCTCCTCCTCTCTCCCACTAAGGCCCAATAAGGCCCATTGCCTCTCTGGGGGGTTCTGGTAACCCTCCGGTACTCCGGTAAATGCCCGAACTCATTCGGAACCATTCCGATGTCCAAACATAGCCTTCCAATATATTGATCTTTACGTCTCGACCATTTCGAGACTCCTCGTCATGTCCATGATCACATCTAGGACTCCGAACAACCTTCGGTACATCAAAACACATAAACTCATAATACTATTCGTCATCGAACGTTAAGCGTGCGGACCCTACGGGTTCGAGAATTATGTAGACATGACTGAGACTCACTTCCGGTCAATAACCAATAGCAGAACCTGGATGCTCATATCGGTTCCTACATATTCTACGGAGATCTTTACCGGTTAAACCGCATAACAACATATGTTGTTCCCTTTGTCATCGGTATGTTACTTGCCCGAGATTCGATCGTCGGTATCATCATACCTAGTTCAATCTTGTTACTAGCAAGTATCTTTACTCGTTCCGTAATGCATCATCCTATAACTAACTCATTAGTCACATTGCTTGCAAGGCTTATAGTGATGTGCATTACCGAGAGGGCCCAGAGATACCTCTCCGACAATCGGAGTGACAAATCCTAATCTCGATCTATGCCAACTCAACAAACACCATTGGAGACACCAATAGAGCATCTTTATAATCACCTAGGTACGTTGTGATGTTTGATAGCACACTAATGTTGGGGAACGTAGTAATTTCAAAAAAATTCCTACGCACACGCAAGATCATGGTGATGCCTAGCAACGAGGGAAGAGTGTGATCTACGTACCCTTGTAGATCGAAACCGGAAGCGTTTGGTTGATGTAGTCGTACGTCTTCATGGCCCGACCGATCAAGCACCGAAACTACGGCACCTCCGAGTTTTAGCACACGTTCAGCTCGATGACGATCCCCGGACTCCGATCCAGCAAAGTGTCGGGGAAGAGTTCCGTCAGCATGACGGCGTGGTGACGATCTTGATGTACTACTGTCGCAGGGCTTCGCCTAAGCACCGCTACAATATTATCGAGGACTATGGTGGCAGGGGGCACCGCACACGGCTAAGAATAAGATCACGTGGATCAACTTATGTCTATGGGGTGCCCCTTGCCTCAGTATATAAAGGATGGAGGAGGAGGAGGCCGGCCAAGGCAATTGGTGCGGCCAGGATGTGGAGTCCTACTAGGACTCCAAGTCCTAGTAGGAGTCCACCAAGAGGGGAGGAAGGGAGAAGGAAGTGGAGAAGAAGGAAAGGTGGCCGGCCCCCTTTTCCCTAGTCCAATTCGGACTAGAGGGGAGGGGGCGCAGCAGCCCCTTGGCCCTTTATCCTCTTCCCACTAAAGCCCATCAAGGCCCATTGCTTCTCCCATAACTACCCGGTACTCCGAAAAATATCCGAATCACTCGGAACCTTTCCGATGTCCGAATATAGTCGTCCAATATATCGATCTTTACGTCTCGACCATTTCGAGACTCCTCGTCATGTCCCTGATCTCATCCGGGACTCCGAACTCCTTCGGTACATCAAAACTCATAAACTCATAATATAACTGTCATCGAAACCTTAAGCATGCGGACCCTACGGGTTCGAGAACAATGTAGACATGACCGAGACACGTCTCCGGTCAATAACCAATAGCAGGACCTGGATGCCCATATTGGCTCCTACATATTCTACGAAGATCTTTATCGGTCAGACCGCATAACAACATACGTTGTTCCCTTTGTCATCGGTATGTTACTTGCCCGAGATTCGATCGTCGGTATCCAATACCTAGTTCAATCTCGTTACCGGCAAGTCTCTTTACTCGTTCTGTAATACATCATCCCGCAACTAACTCATTAGTTGCAATGCTTGCAAGGCTTAAGTGATGTGCATTACCGAGAGGGCCCAGAGATACCTCTCCGACAATCGGAGTGACAAATCCTAATCTCGAAATACGCCAACCCAACATGTACCTTTGGAGACACCTGTAGAGCACCTTTATAATCACCCAGTTACATTGTGACGTTTGGTAGCACACAAAGTGTTCCTCCGGCAAACGGGAGTTGCATAATCTCATAGTCATAGGAACATGTATAAGTCATGAAGAAAGCAATAGCAACATACTAAACGATCGGGTGCTAAGCTAATGGAATGGGTCATGTCAATCAGATCATTCACTTAATGATGTGATCCCATTAATCAAATAACAACTCTTTGTCCATGGTTAGGAAACATAACCATCTTTGATTAACGAGCTAGTCAAGTAGAGGCATACTAGTGACACTCTGTTTGTCTATGTATTCACACATGTATTATGTTTCCGGTTAATACAATTCTAGCATGAATAATAAACATTTATCATGAAATAAGGAAATAAATAATAACTTTATTATTGCCTCTAGGGCATATTTCCTTCAGTCTCCCACTTGCACTATAGTCAATAATCTAGATCACATCACCATGTGATTAACATCGATAGTTCACATCATCATGTGATTAACACCCATAGTTCACATCGCCATGTGACCAACACCCAAAGGGTTTACTAGATTCAGTAATCTAGTTCACATCGCTATGTGATTAACACCCAAGGAGTACTAAGGTGTGATCATGTTTTGCTTGTGAGAGAATCTTAGTCAACGGGTCTGCCACATTCAGATCCGCATGTATTTTGCAAATTTCTATGTCAACAATGCTCTGCATGGAGCTACTCTAGCTAATTGCTCCCACTTTCAATATGTATCTAGACCGAGACTTAGAGTCATCTAGATTAGTGTCTAAACTTGCATCGGCGTAACCCTTTACGATGAACCTTTTTTCACTTCCATAATCGAGAAACATATCCTTATCCCACTAAGGATAATTTTGACCGCTGTCCAGTGATCTACTCCTAGATCACTATCGTACTCCCTTGCCAAACTCAGTGGTAGGGCATACAATAGATCTGGTATACAGCATGGCATACTTTATAGAACCTATGACTGAGGCATAGGGAATGACTTTCATTCTCTTTCTATCTTCTGCCGTGGTCGGGCTTTGAGTCTTACTCAACTTCACACCTTGTAACACAGGCAAGAAACCTTTTCTTTGACTGTTCCATTTTGAACTACTTCAAAATCTTGTCAAGGTATGTACTCATTGAAAAAACTTATCAAGTGTCTTGATCTATCTCTATAGATCTTGATACTCAATATGTAAGCAGCTTCACCGAGGTCTTTCTTTGAAAAACTCCTTTCAAACACTCCTTTATGCTTTGCAGAATAATTCTACATTATTTCCGATCAACAATACGTCATTCACATATACTTATAAGAAATGTTGTAGTGCTCCCACTCACTTTCTTGTAAATACAGGCTTCACCGCAAGTCTGTATAAAACTATATGCTTTGATCAACTTATCAAAGCGTATATTTCAACTCCGAGATTCTTGCACCAGTCCATAGATGGATCGCTGGAGCTTGCATATTTAGTTAACACCTTTAGGATTGACAAAACCTTCTAGTTGCATCATATACAACTCTTCTTTAGTAAATCCATTAAGGAATGCAGTTTTGTTTATCCATTTGCCAGATTTCATAAAATGCGGCAATTGCTAACATGATTCGGACAGACTTAAGCATAGATACGAGTGAGAAAATCTCATCGTAGTCAACACCTTGAATTTGTCAAAAACCTTTTGCGACAATTCTAGCTTTGTAGATAGTAACACTCCTATCAGCGTCTGTCTTCCTCTTGAAGATCCATTTATTTTCTATGGCTTGCCGATCATCGAGCAAGTCAACCAAAGTCCATACTTTGTTCTCATACATGGATCATATCTCAGATTTCATGGCCTCAAACCATTTCGCGGAATCTGGGCTCATCATCGCTTCCTCATAGCTCGCAAGTTCGTCATGGTCTAGTAACATGACTTCTAGAACAGGATTACCGTACCACTCTGGTGCGGATCTCACTCTGGTTTACCTACGAGATTTGGTAGTAACTTGATCTGAAGTTACATGATCGTCATCATTAGCTTCCTCACTAATTGGTGTAGTAGTCATAGGAACAGATTTCTGTGATGAACTACTTTCCAATAAGGGAGCAGGTACAGTTACCTCATCAAGTTCTACTTTCCTCCCACTCACTTCTTTCGAGAGAAACTCCTTCTCTAGAAAAACTCCGAATTTAGCAACAAAAGTCTTGCCTTCGGATTTGTGATAGAAGGTGTACCCAACAGTCTCCTTTGGGTATCCTATGAAGACATATTTCTCCGATTTGGGTTTGAGCTTATTAGGATGAAACTTTTTCATATAAGCATCACAACCCCAAACTTTAAGAAACGACAACTTTGGTTTCTTGCCAAACCACAGTTCAGATTGTGTCGTCTCAACGGACTTAGATGGTGCCCTATTTAACGTGAATGCAGCTGTCTCTAATGCATAACCCCAAAACGATAGTGGTAGATCGGTAAGAGACATCATAGATTGCACTATATCTAATAAAGTACGGTTATGACGTTCGGACACACCAACTATGGTGTTCCAGGTGGCATGAGTAGTGAAACTATTTCACATTGTTTTAATTGAAGACCAAACTTGTAACTCAAATATTTTACCTCTGCGATCATATCGTAGAAACTTTTATTTTCTTGTCACGATGATTTTCCACTTCACTCTGAAATTCTTTGAACTTTTCAAATGTTTCAGACTTATGTTTCATCAAGCAGATATACCCATATCTGCTCAAATCATATGTGAAGGTCAGAAAATAACGATACCCGCCGCGAGCTTCAACACTTATCGGATCGCATACATCAGTATGTATTATTTCCAATAAGTCAGTCGCTCGCTCCATTGTTCCGGAGAACGGAGTCTTTAGTCATCTTGCCCATAAGGCATGGTTTGCAAGCACCAAGTGATTCATAATCAAGTGATTCCAAAATCCCATCAGCATGGAGTTTCTTCATGCGCTTTACACCAATATGACCTAAACGGCAGTGCCACAAATAAGTTGCACTATCATTATTAACTTCGCATCTTTTGGTTTCAATATTATGAATATGTGTATCACTACGATCGAGATCCAATGAACTTGTTTCATTGGGTGTATGACCATCGAAGGTTTTATTCATGTAAACAGAACAACAATTATTCTCTGACTTTAATGAATAACCGTATTGCAATAAACATGATCAAATCATATTCATGCTCAACGCAAAAACCAAATAACACTTATTTAGGTTCAACACTAATCCCGAAAGTATAGGGGAGTGTGCGATGATGATCATATCAATCTTGGAACTACTTCCAACACACATCGTCACTTCACCCTTAACTAGTCTTTGATTATTCTGCAACTCCTGTTTCGAGTTACTACTCTTAGCAACTGATCCAGTATCAAATACTGAGGGGTTGCTATAAACACTAGTAAAGTACACATCAATAACATGTATATCAAATATAGTTTTGTTCACTTTGCCATCCTTCTTATCCGCCAAATACTTGGGGCAGTTCCGCTTCCAGTGACCAGTCCCTTTGCAGTAGAAGCACTTAGTCTCAGGCTTAGGACCAGACTTGGGCTTCTTCACTTGAGCAGCAACTTGCTTGCCGTTCTTCTTGAAGTTCCCCTTCTTCCCTTTGCCCTTTTCTTGAAACTAGTGGTCTTGTCTACCATCAACACTTGATGTTTTTCTCGATTTCTACCTTCATCGATTTCATCATCATGAAAAACTCGGGATTCGTTTTCGTCATCCCTTGCATACTATAGTTCATCACGAAGTTCTACTTTGGTGATGGTGACTAGAGAATTCTGTCAATCACTATCTTATCTGGAAGATTAACTCCCACTTGATTCAAGTGATTGTAGTACCCACACAATCTGAGCACATGCTCACTAGTTGAGCGATTCTCCTCCATCTTTTAGCTATAGAACTTGTTGGAGACTTCATATCTCTCAACTCGGGTATTTGCTTGAAATATTAACTTCAACTCCTGGAACATCTCATATGGTCCATGACGTTCAAAACGTCTTTGAAGTCCCGATTCTAAGCCGTTAAGCATGGTGCACTAAACTATCAAGTAGTCATCATATTTAGCTAGCCAAACGTTCATAATGTCTGCATCTGCTCCTGCAATAGGTCCTTCACCTAGCGGTGCATCAAGGACATAATTCTTCTATGCAGCAATGAGGATAAACCTCAGATCACGGATCCAATCCGCATCTTTGCTACTAACATCTTTCAACACAATTTTCTCTAGGAACATATCAAAATAAACACAGGGAAGCAACAATGCGAGCTATTGATCTACAACATGATTTGCAAAATACTACCAGGACTAAGTTCATGATAAATTTAAGTTCAATTTAATCATATTACTTAAGAACTCCCACTTAGATAGACATCCCTCTAGTCCTCTAAGTGATCACGTGATCCAAATCAACTAAACCATGTCCGATCATCACGTGAGATGGAGTAGTTTCATTGGTGAACATCACTATGTTGATCATATCTACTATATGATTCATGCTCGACCTTTCGGTCTCCATGTTCCGAGGCCATATCTGTATATGCTTGGCTCGTCAAGTATAACCTGAGTATTCCGCGTGTGCAACTGTTTTGCACCCGTTGTATTTGAAGTAGAGCCTATCACACCCGATCATCACGTGGTGTCTCAGCAGAAGAACTTTCGCAATGGTGCATACTCAGGGAGAACACTTCTTGATAATTAGTGAGAGATCATCTTAAAATGCCACCGTCAAACTAAGCAAAAATAAGATGTATAAAAGATAAACATCATATGCAATCAAAATATGTAACATGATATGGCCATCATCATCTTGCTTCTTTGATCTCCATCTCCAAAGTACTGTCATGATCTATATCGTCACCGGCATGACACCATGATCTCCATCATCTTGATCTATATCAATGTGTCGTCACGTGGTTGTCTCACCAACAATTGCTCTTGCAACTATTGCTATCGCATAGCAATAAAGTAAAGCAATTATTGGGTGCTTGCATCTTATGCAATAGAGAGACAACCATAAGGATTTTGCCAGTTGCCGATAACTTCAACAAAACATGATCATCTCATACAACAACTTATATCTCATCACGTCTTGACCATATCACATCACAACATGACCTGCAAAAACAAGTTAGACGTCCTCTACTTTGTTGTTGCAAGTTTTACGTGGCTGCTACGGGCTTAAGCAAGAACCAATCTTACCTACGCATCAAAACCACAACGATAGTTTGTCAAGTTGGTGCTACCCGGTACTCCGAAAAATACCCGAATCACTCGGAACCTTTCCGATGTCCGAATATAGTCGTCCAATATATCTATATTTACGTCTCGACCATTTCGAGACTCCTCGTCATGTCCCCGATCTTATCCGGGACTCCGAACTCCTTTGGTACATCAAAACTCATAAACTCATAATATAACTGTCATCGAAACCTTAAGCGTGTGGACCCTACGGGTTCGAGAACAATGTAGACATGACCGAGACACGTCTCCGGTCAATAACCAATAGCGGGACCTGGATGCCCATATTGGCTCCTACATATTCTACGAAGATCTTTATCGGTCAGACCGCATAACAACATACGTTGTTCCCTTTGTCATCGGTATGTTACTTGCCCGAGATTCGATCGTCGGTATCCAATACCTAGTTCAATCTCGTTACCGGCAAGTCTCTTTACTTGTTCTGTAATACATCATCCCACAACTAACTCATTAGTTGCAATGCTTGCAAGGCTTAAGTGATGTGCATTACCGAGAGGGCCCAGAGATACCTCTCCGACAATCGGAGTGACAAATCCTAATCTCGAAATACGCCAACCCAACATGTACCTTTGGAGACACCTATAGAGCACCTTTATAATCACCCAGTTACGTTGTGACGTTTGGTAGCACACAAAGTGTTCCTCCGGCAAACGGGAGTTGCATAATCTCATAGTCATAGGAACATGTATAAGTCATGAAGAAAGCAATAGCAACATACTAAACGATCGGGTGCTAAGCTAATGGAATGGGTCATGTCAATCAGATCATTCACTTAATGATGTGATCCCGTTAATCAAATAACAACTCTTTGTCCATGGTTAGGAAACATAACCATCTTTGATTAACGAGCTAGTCAAGTAGAGGCATACTAGTGACACTCTGTTTGTCTATGTATTCACACATGTATTATGTTTCCGGTTAATACAATTCTAGCATGAATACTAAACATTTATCATGAAATAAGGAAATAAATAATAACTTTATTATTGCCTCTAGGGCATATTTCCTTCAACTAAGTCTTCCTCCGGTATTCGGGAGTTGCATAATCTCATAGTCATAAGAACATGTACAAGTCATGAAGAAAGCAATAGCAATAAACTAAATGATCATAGTGCTAAGCTAACAGATGGGTCTTGTCCATCACATCATTCTCTAATGATGTGATCCTATTCATCAAATGACAACACATGTCTATGGCTAGGAAACTTAACCATCTTTGATTAACGAGCTAGTCAAGTAGAGGCATACTAAGGACACTTTGTTTATCTATGTATTCACACATGTACTAAGTTTCCGGTTAATACAATTCTAGCATGAATAATAAACATTCATCATGATATAAGGAAATATAAATAACAACTTTATTATTGCCTCTAGGGCATATTTCCGTCAATACCTACTATAAAAGTCAAGATTAAAAATTATGAGTGTTTTGATTTATGTGACTTGGGTGCTAGTGTTTCTACTATTCCGAAATCTTTATGTGATGTGCTTGGTCTTACCGATATTGAATCTTGTTCTTTAAATTTGCACTTGGCGGATTCTACTATTAAAAAGCCTATGGGAAGAATTAATGATGTTCTTATTATTGCAAATAGGAACTATGTGCCCATAGAAATTATTGTTCTTGATATTGATTGCAATCCATCTTGTCCAATTATTCATGGTAGACTGTTTTTACGCACTATCGGTGTCATGATTTATATGAAAGAAGGCAATATCAAGTTCCAATTTCCTTTGAGGAAGGGTATGGAACACTTCCCTAGAACAAGAAATAGGCCACCACATGACTCAATCATGAGGGCATCTTATGGATCTCGAAACAAGGATGACAAAACTTAGATCCTTGCTTTATGCCTAGCTAAGGGCGTAAAACTATAGTGCTTGTTGGGAGGCAACCGAATGAATAAAATTTATTTTTCATTTTTGCTTCTTGTTTTTGAGTGTTAGCATAATTATTCTACTGTTATGATTGTTTTTTATGTTTTAATTAGTGTTTGTGCCAAGTAAAGCCTTTACGATCTTCTTGGGTGATAGTTGTTTGATCTTGCTGAAAAAGCAGAAACTTTTGCACTAGCGAAAATAATTCTCATTCTTAATCAGAGAGCGATAAAACATGCATTCCTTTTGGAGTAGATCAATATAGAGATTTCTCAGGTCTTCCTAATTTTTCAGAATTTTTGGAGTTACAGAAGTTTTCAAAACATCCAGATTGCTACAGACAGTTCTGTTTTTGACAGATTCTGTTTTCTTTGCATTGTGTGCTTGTTTTGATGGCTCTAAGGTTTTCTTTGATGAGTTTTTGCCATAGAAAAGTTGGAATACGATATATATAATGCAAGAACAAAATATGAATTGGTTTGATACAACACTTATAGTAGTGATTTATTTTCTTATACTAACGGATCTCACGAAGGTTTTGTTGAGTTTTGTGTGATTGAAGTTTTCAAGTTTTGGGTTATCTTACGATGGATGAAGGAATAAGGAGTAAGAAGATCCTAAGCTTGGGGATGCCCCGACATCCCTTGCCATTATCTAAAAAGAGAGCAAGCAACTAAGCTTGGGGATGCCCCCGAGTGGCATCCCCTCTTTCTTCTAACGACCATCGGTATTTTACTCGAAGCTATATTTTTATTCGTCACATACTACGTGTTTTGCTTGGAGTGTCTTGTATGATATGAGTCTTTGCTTCTTTTATTTTGTGTTTTAAGTCTTGATTCCTTTCTAGACACACCTATTTTAGAGAGCCACAATTATGTCATGACTTGTTAGAATTGCTCTCTATGCTTCACTTAAATTTTTATGAGCTATGGACTTGCTCTAGTGCTTCACTTATATCTTTTTGAGCACGGTGTGCTTTAGTATTTTTTTTAAGAAATGCTCTCTTGATTCACTTATATTTTTCGGCAGTTAGTAAAATTTTCAATAAATTCTCTCTTGCTTCACTTAAATTATTTTGAGAGAAAGAAAAATTATGCTCATGATCTTCACTTATATTTGTTTGAGCTTGTCAAAATCAACATATGAAAATTAGTTCCAAAGTGATAGATATCCAAGAAGGATATAATAAAAAAACTTTCATGAAGATCATTGGACAACATAAACTTGATTCTTAGTAATAGTTTCGAGATATGATGATGTGATATGTGAGTTATGTTGATGAGTAATTATGCTTTAGTAAAAATATTGGTGTTAAGGTTTGTGATTCCCTATGCAAGCACGAAAGTCAATAATTATGCAATGAAATTATATCCTACTTGTGGTTCATTATTCGGTGTTAATTATGCTTAATGCTCTCTTATGAGATTATTCGTTTCTTGGTTGGTCGCTTCTCAATCTTTTGCTAGCCTCCATTTTGCACTAAGTATGATCACCACTTGTGCATCCAAAAACCTTTAAACTAGTTTTGCCACATGAGTCCACTATATCTACCTGTATGCGGTATTCTTTTGCCATTCTAAGCAAAATTGTATGTGCCATCTCTAATTTTCAAAATGAACTTCTCTTTTGTGTGTTCGTTTCGCTTGCGATGAGTGTTTATTCACTTGTCATTGCACTAGAGTAAGGCAAAGGTATTAAGGATGCCCAGTGCCGAAATGAAAAATGAATTTACTTTATGTTGTCAAATAATAAATTCCTTGGAAAGTGTTGGTATGGAAGGCACCCGTGGATACGGTTAGCCATGGAAAGTGAAAGTATGGTGGAAAAAGGAATAAACTTTATTTTCTGTTTGGGAACCGCCTATGATATATCTAGCATGGAAAGTGTTGGGAACTCTAAGCCGTGATCGTTGGTGGGATGGATACACCTCCCAAAATGTTTTTATCTCTAAGTTTTTCGCTTTGAGCTCTGGCACCTCTAGAAATCCCTACTTCCCTCCGTGAAGGGCCTTTCTTTTACTTTATGCAATTTTTATTTTGAATTTGAGTCTCCATCTTCTCTTATAAATCACCAACTAGGAGGCACTATGATCGTACTTGAGCATTGGGTGTAGTTAATATGCGAGTGTGTTTCTTGAATGGATCAATGATTGAGCATGATGGGCTAGGGATATCTTATTTTAGCATTGATATTTTGAAAGACATGGTTGCTTGTTGATATGCTTGAGTATTTAAGTTGTCATGTCAATACTAGACTATTGCTTTGAACAATATAAAAGTCCAAATGTCCATGCTATAAAGAAAAGAATATGATATTACATGATAGGCAGCATTCCACATCAAAAAATTCTGTTTTTATCACTTACCTACTCGAGGACGAGTAGGAGTTAAGCTTGGGGATGCTGATACGTCTCCAACGTATCTATAATTTTTGATTGTTCCATGCTGTTATATTATCAATCTTGGATGTTTTATAATCATTTTATATCATTTTTTGGTACTAACTGATTGACATATTGCCAAGTGCCAGTTGCTGTTTTTTGCATGTTTTTTACATCGCAGAAAATCAATAACAAACGGAGTCCAAATGCCACAAAACTTTACATAGAATTTTTATGGACCTGAAGACACCTAATGGGCCAAGGCTGCGCCTGGGGGGTGCTCCGAGGAGGGCACAACCCACGAGGGCACGCAAGGAGACCCAGGCGCGCCCTAGTGGGTTGTGCCCACCTCGGGTGACCCCCGGACCGCCTCTTTGCTCTATAAATACCCCAATATTCCAGAAACCCTAGGGGAGTCGACGAAAATCAATTCCATCCACCGCAGAGTCCAGAACCACCAGATCCAATCTAGACACCATCACGGATGGGGTTCACCACCTCCATTGGTGCCTCTCCGATGATGCGTGAGCAGTTCTTTGTAGACCTTCGGGCCCATAGTTAGTAGTTAGATGGCTTCCTCTCTCTCATTTGATTCTCAATACAATGGTCTCTTGGAGATCCATATGATGTAACTCTTTTGCGGTGTGTTTGTTGGGATCGGATGCACTTCGAGTTTATGATCAGATCTATCTTTTTATATCCATGAAAGTATTTGAGTTTCTTTGATCTCTTTTACGCATGATTGCTTATAGCATCGTATTTCTTATCCGATATTTGGGTTTTGTTTGGCCAACTTGATCTATTTATCTTGCAACGGGAAGAGGTGCTTTGTAGTGGGTTCGATCTTACGATGCTTGATCCCAGTGATAGAAGGGGAAACGACACATATGTATCGTTGCTACTAAGGATAAAACGATGGGGTCTATCTCTACATAGATAGATCTTGTCTACATCATGTCATCATTCTTATTGCATTACTCCGTTTCTCCATGAACTTAATACACTAGATGCATGCTGGATAGCGGTCGATGTGTGGAGTAATAGTAATAGATGCATGCAGGAGTCAGTCTACTAATCTTGGATGTGATGCCTATGTAATGATCATTGCATGGATATCATCATGAGTATTTGAAGTTCTATCAATTGCCCAACAGTAATTTGTTTACCCGACATTTGCTATTTTTCTCGAGAGAAGCCACTTGTGAAACCTACGGCCCCGGGTCTCTTTCTCATATTATTTGCCTTTGCGGTCTAATTTATTTGCATTTTATTTTCAGATCTATTAAATCCAAAAATACCTTGCTGCAATTTATTTTATTTGGCGTCCAATCTATCAATATTTACAACTCTCTCACGTCCGTTTGTCCATCTTGGGGCGCTGCTACCCAAAAGGGATTGACAACCCCTTTTACACGTCGGGTTGCGAGTAGTTGTTATTTGTGTGCAGGTGTTGTTTACGTTGTGTTGCTTGGTTCTCCTACTGGTTCGATAACCTTGGTTTCATATCCGAGGGAAATACCTACCGCCGCTGTGCTGCATCATCCCTTCCTCTTTGGGGAAATACCGACGTAGCTTCAAGCGACATTAGTACCTCTCCGATGATGCGTGAGTAGTTCATTGTAGACCTATGTGTCCGTAGTTAGTAGCTAGATGGCTTCCTCTCTCTCTTTTTATTCTCAATACAATGGTCTCTTGGAGATATATTTGATGTAACTCTTTTTTGCATTGTGTTTGTTGGGATCCGATGAACTTTGAGTTTATGATCAAATCTATTTTATCCATGAAAGTTATTTGAGTTTTGATCTCTTATATGCATGATTGCTTATAGCCTCGTATTTCTTATTCGAATCTTTGGTTTAGTTAGGCCAACTAGATCGATTTTTCTTGCCATGGGAAGATGTGCTTTGTGATGGGTTCGATCTTACGATGCTCAATCCCAGTGATAGAAGGGGACATGACACGTATGTATTGTTGCTATTAAGGATAACAAGATGGGGTCTATTCCTACAGGAATAGATCTTGTCTACATCATATCATCGTTCTTATTGCATTGCTCCGTTTTTTCATGAACTTAATACACTAGATGCATGCTGGATAGCGGTCGATGTGTGGAGTAATAGTAGTAGATGCAGGCAGGAGTCAGTCTACTAATCTTGGACATGATGCCTATATAATGATCATTGCCTGGATATCGTCATAATTATTTGAAGTTCTATCAGTTGCCGAACAGTAATTTGTTTACCCACTGTATGCTATTTTTCTCGGGAGAAGCCACAAGTGAAATCTACAGTCCCCGGGTCTCTTCTTTATCATATTTGCCTTTGAGATCTATTTTTATTCACTTTTATTTTCAGATCTATTAATCAAAAACCCTAAAAATACCTTGCTGCAATTTTGTGTTATTTATTTTATTTCACGTTTCCGCGAGATCTATTTATCCAATCTACTACAACTTTATCTATCTTTTTACCCGGGAGGGATTGACGACCCCTCTTACACGTGGGGTTGCAAGTATTTGTTCTTTGTATGTAGGTACCGTTTACATAGTGTTGCGTGGTTCTCCTACTGGTTCAATAACCTAGGTCTCATGACTGAGGGAAATACCTACCATAGTTGTGCTGCATCATCCCTTCCTCTTTAGTGTCATCATTTCCCTAACTACCGCCAGTGCCCATCCAACCCTACCATTCGTCTACCTCTCATAGCACTAGACAGTCAGAGTCACTACGGTGATCAACCAAGCTAGAGCCCATAATGACTTGTGGCTACACAGGTAAGCTTCTGGGCATGAAGTATTCATCCTTGTCTTTGAGTCTGTGTATAACTTTCCGCATGAGTACCGGCCTTCCCCAGCTCACATTAGGCAATTCCCCTGGTAAACCCCAGGTACCTCTGACCATTCCACCCAGTAGTGTGTATTGGAATCTTGTCTCGAGTCTTGATGTCTTGTAGATGCAGGCCTTGAAGATGCCATCTTGAAGTAGTCGTCATTGACATAGAGTCCTCCTTCTCACACCACTCATGAACACTCATACCAATCCCGTCTACTATAGCGTAGCAATGAAATAAACAACATTCTTGGGGCTCAATAAACAATGGCGTCGGTTCCTACCTCACGCTTCTACTCAACTACAAGATTCAATATAACTACTGGAGGAATTGTTGAAATGGTGACACTAAATGCAATAAAACATAGGTATAAACATATGGTCAAAGTGAACTTGCCCGGTATAGTTGATGAAGATTATATCGCTCTTAGAAAACTTGATAGAACTATTCGTCACTCTCCGAGGAAATCTATATTAAGTCAAACATTGCATTCACATAAGCAATTACTCTAGTAAGCAATTCTAGTAATCAAAATAACAATCAACAAATAAAAGCAATAAAGAAATCAAATATAAATCCAAAGGAAAACTATAGAGTTTAACAACTAAACAACCAAAGTTTTTGTCTTAATTAAACTTAAAAGAAAAGGTAAAAAACTATGTTAACAGAAAAGAAAATCTAAAACAAATAAATAAACAGAAAGTAATTCACTAAAGTTTTTTACTAGCAAAAAGAAACAACTAAAAAGCTTTTGTAAAGCTAAAGTTATAAAGAATACACGTTTTAACTTAAATCTAAGGAAAACAATTTTAACTAAATATAAAATCTTGTTTTTGTTAACTAACATAAACTTTAAGTAAACTAAACGGCAAAAGGGTTTTCTTCAAAATAAAAAGGAACTATTTTTAACACTAAAACAAGCATAATAGGTTCTGTTTTTGAATTCTAATTTGAACATATCTAAATTACCCTATTTTTTTGTTAATTCGCTTGTTAAACAAAATTACTAGAAAACATGAGCAAAAATAAATAATTCGAAACCTATTTTTATTTGAAATATATTAGCAATCTAGTGATTTAACAATATTCATCAAATTCAAATGTACAAACTTCAAATGTACAAACTTCAAACATGACACAAATTTGCATCTACAGAAACTTTATAAAATTTGTGATCTAATGCAAAAAGAATCACTAAATTAGGACTCAAAGCATAAAAGATATTAAGCTTCTAAAAACAAAGTTAAATCTGAAAAATAAATAGAAAAAGAAAATGAAAAATACCACGCATCGGACAGGGGCTACATGGCATCACGCTATTGCCCACGGGAGTGGGCGCGCTAGTGCGACGGGCAGACGACCGATGCGTAAAGAAAACAATTCGAAACAGAAAAAATGATCCGTTCTAATCTCGGTCGTTGGCCCTAGATCTAACGGAGGGGGTGGGGTGTGATGCCCCTGATTCAATCGTACACTAATCATACACGCAAATGTGTACGATCAAGATCAGGGACTCACGGGAAGATATCACAACACAACTCTAGACACAAATTAAAATAATACAAGCTTCATATTACAAGACAGGGGCCTCTAGGGCTCGAATACAAGCTCGATACACAAGCGTCAGCGGAAGCAACAATATTTGAGTACAGACATAAGTTAAACAAGACTGCCCTAAGAAGGCAAACACAAAAGCAACAATGATCGAAGAGGCAAGGCCTCCAGCCTGGGACCTCCTAACTACTCCTGGTCGACGGCGGTGACAACATCTGGCTCCTGGGATCCACCACCTGATCGCAACAACCGGGTATAGGGGGAAAGAGGTAGAAAAGCAATCGTGAGTACTCATCCAAAGTACTCGCAAGACTTACATCAGATCTATACTTACTATACATCAGTATCGAATGGAAGGGTTGTATCTGTGGACTGAACTGCAGAATGCTAGAAGAGAGGGGAAAGCCTAGCCTATCGAAGACTAGCATCTTCAAGCAACTCCAAGCATATTATGGCATTCAAAAGAGTATAGAATAGCATTTTTAATATTTACAAGCATGTTGTAGCATTAAAGCCTAGAGATCCTTCCTCGACTCCCTGCAAGAAAGCAATCCTGGAGTCGCATATCCATCGCATGTCTCAAGTAACCAGTTCTAGTTGTAATAGATCAGGATACAAGTCTGAACGTCCATTACTGTGGACACGACTATTAGAATAGATAACTTCCCTGTAGGGGTGCACCACATTACCCAACATGCTTGATTACTCTGGCTGGACACACTTTCTTGGGTCCATGCCCGACCTCGGAAGATCAACACATCGCAGCCCTACCTACGCTCGGCAGAGAGGTCCCCGACGGTCTACATCCTAAGCACTCCGGGGTCTTGGGCCCATCGCCTGTTGTGCTCCGGGTCGTTGGGTGCAAGGGGATACTAGCACCACCTCTGCCTGGATGGCGCGATCCGGCCCGGCCACAATGCTGAACTAGACGATTGACAAAGCTTCGGATGATACTACGACATCGAGTGCCCATGACTGTTCCCGCATGGTGGTTAGTGCGTAAAGGCCACTGGCCAACTCAGAACAAATACCCAAACCATTAGTGTATTAGGAGCTCGCGGAGACGAGTAGAGACTCACGATCGATGTGACCCCGTTGCCCCGTCTCGTGGAAATACGGCAAGGGCCAGGCTCAACCCTCTCTCTCTAGGGCGGTCTACCTGCCCGGTCGTGCCTCATAATTATCTCGCGGGTGCTCTCTGGGCTCGCCCGACTTTCACATCAACTCGCGGGTACCCCTCAGGGCCCAGCCGATTTCAACAATGGTCTCAAGTAAAGTTCAGGTAACTGTGTGTCCATAACATCAAGGGGGAATCCAAGGAATCCCCCTCGATGGAATTCACTTGATGTAATCGTCAAGCTGAACTTAGGAGGAATTAACCTTGAGGTTCACACTTGAGATGTTGCACGATAGAGTCATATCGGGAGTGGTGAAGGAGGAATCTCCCTCGATGACCACGACCGAATAGCTACACTACAGAGTTATCATCAGGAGTGCATTACAGGGTATCGCCCTCGGCACTCAATACTAGCTCTGAAGAGTCGAGCAACAAAAGGGGCGTGATGTGATGTGAGGTGTCGGGCTCTGGTCGTCGATCATGTTGAACGATTCGTCGATGATGAAGCAGAGGCAACAAGGACAAGGTGGGGGTCACTGATGGATCACTACTCAATCTATGCTAACTAGTTTAGGATAAGCAGGTAATGTACAATGAGCGATTACGAAAGCAGGCTATGCATATGAATATGAGCAAACAATAACAGTAGCAAAATCTAATGCAAGCATGAGAGAGAATGGAATGGGCGACATCAAAATGACCAAGGGGGGTTTGCTTGCCTGGAAGCTCTGTTGAAAATGGAAGAAGTGTCATCAATGACGTAGTCGATCACCGGGGCATCAAAAGCGGTCTCGAGGTCTACCGGAGAGAAGAGGGGGAAGAAATAGTAAATACAATCAAAAAATGCATGACATGACGATATGTGGTGCAAGGGGTGTTCTAACGCTGTGCTACACGATACCGGCAAAGGGGGATAACATCCGGGAAAGTTTTCCCGAAGTTTGGCATTTTCAAATAGATGAATCAGAGAGGGACAGTTGCATGTTCGATATCCTAGGGACGTGTGGCAGACGAACGGACTACGTATTCGGATTCGTCTCACTTTCCTGAGCAACTTTCATGTATAAATTTTTTCATCCAAGTTACAGTTTATTTTATATTAATTTTAAAAGTTTTAAAGATTTTTTAAATATTATTATTAATTCTAAAATGGAGTTATTGCATCAGCATGACATCATCATGACGTCAGCAGTCAACTAAGTGGTCAAACATGGCAATGGGGTCCACTATCATAGACTGGTTTAATTAAGCAGGTTTAATTAGACTAAATATGTTCATTAGGCTAATCAATCAAAGTTAATTAATTTAAATAATGAATTAGTTAATTAATTTTATTAATATTTTTTATCTTTTTTTGGACAGGGGCGTGGGCCCCTGTGGTCAGCGGCCCACAAGGCCTTAGCGGACGGCGGGCGCCCGTAGCCTGCCTGGGTGGGGCGAGGCTGTTGCCACGACGGGGCTTGCCGCAACGGGGCGCGAGGGTTACGATGGGCGAAGTCGGTAGCCCTGGCCGGGGCGCAGCGGAGTGCGGGGCGGGGCTCGCACGTGGAAGGCGGGGCGAGCAGCAGTGGCGGGGTCGCCCGTGGGGGCGGACCGTGGGCATGACGGCGAGGCAGGGGGCGGCTGGCGCAGCGAAGCAACAGCGGCGGCGACAAGGTCCCCGGGCGGCGGGGCGCGGGCGAACACGGTGCGAGCGGCAACGGCAGCGGGACGCGGTGCAGGGAGCGGCAGAGTCCACACGGGGAAGTAGGGCGCAGCTCTGTGTAGCCGCGGCCAGGCAGGCGCGCATGGACGGGGAGGTCAGGGTTCGGCAGGTGCGCGCCAGCAATGCAGGGGCGCGGCGAGGCCGTGAGGAGCGCGGTGCCCGGACGCGGTAACGGAGACACGGCGGCGAGCAGAAGAGGGTTCTAGGAGGAAGCAGATGTGGGGGCTCACCGACCCTATAGATGTGCAAAGGCGTGCTCGGGGAGGGGCCGGAGCTGCGGATCCAGCTACGGGGCGTCGGGCAGCGGCGTCGCAACGTCCGGGGGGGCAGGGTCCCGATCCAGATCATGTTCGTGAGGGTGAGGAGGGGAACGAGGGGAAGTAGCGTTAGGGTTTGCGGGGTGTGGTGGTAGGCCATATAGGCCAGATGGGAGGCCGACTGGGCCAGACTGTCGGGCTGGTTGGCCCAGTGGGGGTTTTCCTTTCTTTTAGTTTTGTTTTATTTATTCTGTTTTCTTATTTTATTTATTTTAGACTAGTTAAATATTTTATAAAAAGTTGGCTCACCACCAATATGAACAAATGATTATTTGCAACATTTTGAACATTTTAGTTTTCATGTTTGACAAATTTGAAATTTTGACTTTAACTTGAATTTGAATTTGAATTATGCCTTGGATCGAATGGGGATTAGCAACTATAATGTGATGACATGGCACCATTAACTTGGAATTACTGTATCTTAATTATCCGGGCGTTACAATTCTCCTCCACTACAAGAAATCTCGTCCCCAAATTTAGGAGGTAGAAGGAAACAGTTCGGGGTATTCATCACGCAGGCGATCCTCGCGTTCCCAAGTGGCTTCGTCTTTAGGGTGATGCGACCACTCGACCTTGAGGAACTTGATCGCCTTCTAACGTGTGCGGCATTCAGCTTGGTCGAGAATGCGGACTGGATGCTCTTAATAGGAGAGGTCCTGTTGCAACTGGAGCACTTCATGATCCACTACTCGGATTGGGTCCTTGAAGCAGCGGCGGAGTTGAGACACGTGGAACGCATCGTGGACCTAAGAAAAGTTCAACGGTAGTTCCAACTGGTATGCCACTTTTCCACACCTTTCGAGAATAGTGAAAGGACCAATATAGCGAGGAGCTAGCTTGTCCTTGATCCCGAAGTGTTGTGCACCTCATTGGTGTGACTCAAAGATAAGCCTTTTCGCCATGTTGATAGACCATGTCTTTGTGATGATGGTCATACTGACTTTTCTGACATGACTGAGCAGTCTTCAGATTCTCGCGGATAACGCGAACTTGTTCTTCGGCGTGTTGTATAATATCCGGACCGAAAAGTGGAGGTACCCCAGTTTCTGACCAGTTCAGAGGGGTTCGACACTTTCGTCCATATAACACTTCGAAGGGAGCCATCTTCAGACTAGCTTGATAGGTATTGTTGTAGGAGAACTCAGCATACGGGAGAGATTCCTCCCATTTCTTGCCGAAGGAAATGACACAAGTTCGAAGCATGTCTTTGAGAACTTGATTGACGTGTTCAACTTGTCCCTGTGACCGAGGGTGAAAAGTAGTGTTGAAAGATGAGTTCCCATAGCTTCTTGGAAACTTGCCTAGAATCTTGAAGTGAATAAGCTGCCACAGTCTGAGCTGATAACCAATGGAATACCATGGAGTGAAACAATTCTGGACATATAGAGAGTTTCCAGCTGACTAGCAGTGATCGTTTCTTTGACGACCAGGAAGTGTGCAACTCTGGAAAGCCATTCAATGACGACAAGAATAGCATCATTACCTTTCTGTTATTTGGGAAATCCAGTGACGAAGTCCATTTCAACATGGTCCCATTTCCATTCAGGAATAGAGATAGGTTGCAGAGTTCCATCAGGCCTTTGATGATCTGCTTTGATACGATGGCAAACGTCACATTCAGCAACATAATGAGCAATGTCTTGCTTCATATTTGACCACCAAAATCTCTGACGAATGTCTTGGTACCACCGGGATGAATAGACAAAGGCGTATCATGAGCTTCTTCCATAACCTCCTTAGTCATATCCAGGTTTTTCCTCTTACTCAGAACCACTAGGCGACCCTTGAAGAACAAAGTGCCATCATCAGCAACCGTGAAGAATGAGGGCTTTCCTTCTGCGAGATATCATTTAATCCTCTTGACTTCATCATCAGCCTTCTGAAGCCATTTGATGGTGTCCACAAGATCTGGTTTAGCAACCAGGGTATTGAGAGAACCCTAGGGAACAACATGGAGGTTCATTTTGCGGCACTCTAGAGGAGGGGGGCGAGTGCACCGGGAGGAACAATATGGAGGTTCAGCTTTCTGAATTCTTCAACAAGCAAGGGCTGAACTTTGTGACCTGGGGGTGGTTGCAATATGACTTGCGGCTCAAGGCATCAGCCATTACATTAGCCTTGCCTGGTGTATAAGAAATACCCAAGTCAAAGTCCGCTACGGTCTCCATCCATCTCTACTGACGGAGGTTCAAGTATGGCTGGGTAAACATGTACTTCAGACTTTGGTGGTCGGTGAAGATCTCGCAACCATTACCGAGGAGGTAATGTCACCACTGTTTCAGTGCAGGTATGACGGCAGTAAGCTCGTGGTCATGAACAGGATAGGTCTCTTTGTGAGTGCACAATTGACGAGAGGCATAAGCAATCACTCTACGCTCTTGCAGTAGGACACAACCTAATCCTTGTCGTGAAGCGTCGCAGTAAATGATGAGATCCTTTAGTATCTGGAGGAGCAAGCACTGGGGCAGAAGTCAGCTTGCCTTTGAGTGCTTGGAAACTTTCCTGACACTTTTCTGTCCACTCGAACTTGACGCCTTTGTGAAGCAGACCAGTCAGGGGCTTGGAGATCTTGGAGAAGTTCTCGACAAATTGACGACAATAGCTGGCATGTCCGAGAGAACTTTTTACTTGTTTGACATTCTTCAGAGGAGTCCAATCGAGAATAGCCTAAACTCGCTCTGGGTTGACGGCGATACCATCCTTGGAGATAACATGCCCAAGGTAGGTCACTTCAGGAAGGCAGAATTCACACTTGGAATACTTAGCATATAGTTAATGCTCTCGAAGTTTTTCCAGAACAAGTCGAAGATGTTCAGCATGTTCTTCTTTATTCTTGGAGTATACAAGGATACCATCCAGATAAACCACGACGAACTTCTCTTGGTATTCCATGAATATATAGTTCATCAATTGAGAGAATGTGGCTGGAGCATTGGTCAAGCCAAAGGACATGACGGTGTACTCGTATGGACCATAGCGAGTAATGAAGGCGGTCTTAGGAATATCCTCTTCACGAACCCGGATCTGGTGGTAACCCAACCTCAAATCTAGTTTAGAGAATACTAAGGAACCAACAACTTAATCATACAGATCATTGATTCTGTGAAGCAGATACTTGTTCTGAATCGTTACCTGGTTCATAGGTCGGTAATCTTGGACCAAACGATTAGTTCCATCCTTCTTGTTGAGAAAGAGAGAAGGCGCTTCCCAAGCAGATGAACTAGGAAGAATGAAACCCTTACTAAGAGATTTGTTGATTTCCTCCTTAAGTTCAAGGAGCTCTGATAACCCACAAGTATAGGGGAACGCAACAACTTTCGAGGGTAGAGTATTCAACCCAAATTTATAGATTAATCACAACGGGAGCCAAAGAATATTTGTAAGTATTAGCAGCTGAGTTGTCAATTCAACCACACCTGGAGGTTAATTATCTGCAGCAAAGTGATCAGTAGCAAAGTAGTATGATAGTTTTGATAGTAGTAGCAGCAGTAGTAACGGTAACAGTGATAGCAGTAATTTTGTAGCAAGTGCAACAGTAACAATAGCAGTAGTAACTTAACAAGAACAATATAAGAGAAATTCGTAGGCATTGGATCAATGATTTGTTCGTTGGTATTCATCATGTTACATTCATAACCTAGGGCGATTCGACACTAGCTCCAGTTCATAAATATAATGTAGGCGTGTATTCAGTAAATAGTCATACGTGCTTATGGAAAGAACTTGCATACCATCTTTTGTCCTACCCTCCCATGGCAGTGGGGTCCTATTGGAAACTAAGGGATATTAAGGCCTCCTTTTAATAGAGGACGCAACAAAGCATTAACACACGGTGAATGCATGAACTCCTCAATCTACGGTAGTCATCAGGAGTGGTCCCGACTATTGTCACTCTAGGGTTGCCGGATCATAACCCGTAGTAGGTGACTATAACTTGCAAGATCGGATCTAGAACATAGATATAATGGTGATAACATAAATGGTACATATCTGAAATCATGGCACCCGGGACCAAAGTGACACGCATTAAGCATGGCAAAGTCATAGCAACATCAAACTCAGAACATAGTGGATACTAGAGATCAAGCCCTAACAAAACTAACTAGATTACATGATGAATCTCATCCAACTCCTCACTAACCAGCGAGCCTACGAAGGAATTACCCACTCCCGGTGGGGAGCATCATGGAATTGGCGATGGAGAAGGGTTAGTGATGACGAAGATCGAAGATTCCCCTCTCCAAAGCCCCAAACGGACTCAAGATCTTGTCTCCCGATGAAGAACATGAGGTGACGGCGGCTCCGTCTCGTGGAACGCGATAATTCTTTCTCCCTGTTTTTTTTCTGGAAAAATAGGATTTTATAGCGTAGGTTTCAGGGTCTGCGGGGCCACCAGGTGGGGACAACCCACATGGGCGCACCCGGAGAGGGGGCGCCCTGGTGAGTTGTGCCCACCCAGGTGCCACCCTCTGGTGGTTCTTGGCTCCAGAAATTCACATTTATTGTATAAAAAATCCTTAGAAAGTTTCGTTCCATTGATCCATTCCGAGAACTTTTATTTCTGCACAAAAACAATACCATGGTAGTCCTGCTGAAAACAGTGGTAGACTGGGGTTAGTTTCATTCAAATCATGCAAATCAAAGTCAAAAACAAGAGGAAAAGCGTTAGGAAAAGTAGATACATTGGAGACGTATCAACTCCCCCAAGCTTAAACCTTTTCTTGTCCTCAAGCAATTCAGTTGATAAACTGAAAGTAAAAAAGAAAAACTTTTACAAACTCTTTTGCTCTTGTTTGCATAAATAAGCTTAAACATCACCTAGGTTTCAGCCAATATTATAACTAACCATGCCGACAATAACTCTTAAAAATCATATTAAATCATATCAATGACATAATTAGCTAGCAAGCAATAATAAGATATCTCAAATAGCAACACGTTGTCAAAACAACCATGATATAATATGACAATAGTGGTATCTTGCTAGCCCTTTATGAGACCGCAAAACATAAATGCAGAGGACCTCCAAAGTTCAAGCAGCAACTAAACATTGTAAATCATGGTAGAAAAGATCCAGTCATGATGCACCCAACATTAGCTACACACAATGCATCAGCATGACAGTAGTGCTCTTAGGTTCTGGCGCTTATTTTAGAAGGTGATGACACAACATAAAAGTAAATAGATAGTCCCTTCGTAGAGGGAAGCAGTGGTTTGCAGAGGTGCCAGAGCTCAAGTTTTTAAAATAGAGGTAAATGAAATTTTGAGAAATGCACCCTTCTTGTTTACTTCGTGACCATCAGTTATCAATCTTCCATGCTAAACATGCTAGTGGTGGTTCCGAGGCGATAAAGTAAAGGTTATGACTCCATAGGAGTTTTTGTTTGATTATTTGAAAGCCTTTTCTGTTTGCAATTTGGGACTAGGAATCCCTATTACCGCCCTTTTCTTGTGCAATGATGAGTGAATAAACACTCAACCTGAGAATAACTCGCTTAGCATGGAAGATACCGACTACCTCCTCTCGTTCCATGAATGATCCAGGCACAGAAAAAGGATATTTATTTGAAGTTTTTAGAGATGGCACATGCAAATTTACTTAGGACGGTA
The DNA here is from genome assembly GCF_018294505.1 of Triticum aestivum. NCBI lineage: Eukaryota > Viridiplantae > Streptophyta > Magnoliopsida > Poales > Poaceae > Triticum > Triticum aestivum. The sequence continues at coordinate 415,922,968 of NC_057809.1, forward strand.
GGGTAATACCGCATATAGGTAGGTATGGTCGACTCATCTAGAATAACTTGGGTTCAAGGTTTGGGATGTACAAGCAGAGTTCCCACTTAGTACAGGCGAAGGCTAGCAATTAGATTGAGAAGCGGCCAGCTAGAGAGCAACAACGGTCATGAACATGCATTATGCATAAGTAACATTGGACACTAGCATGAGTAGGATATGAACACCATGATCATAAATATCATACAGGCTATGTTGGTTTTGATTCAACTACATGCATGAACATGTGCCAAGTCAAGCCACTCAAACATTTAGAGGAGGATACCATATCATCATACTACATCACAATCATTATAACGCAATGTTGACATCCAAGATAAATCATTATCCACTCCTAGCTATTTTATGCATGGCATGAGAAACTATAATCTCTAATTGTCATTGTAAACATGTTTTATCATAATGGGCTGAATCATGGATACTAGGTTAAACATATTTACAAAAACAGAACAAGTCCAGTTCATACCTGTTTCTCTCTGCCACGGCCAGTTCATCGAATATTGTCATTATTGCCTTTCACTTGCACGACCGAACGATATGAAAATAATAATAGTGCAAGAGTGCCGTGGACTAAGCTAGAATCTGCAAACATTTTATTCAATAGGAGAAGACAAGGTAAAATAGGCTCTTTGTTAGATCGACAATAGTGCATATGAGAGCCACTCAACATTTTCATCGTGGTCTTCTCCTCGGCATGACTCAATAAAAAGAAAAGAAATTTAGAGGAACATACCGAAATAATTTTGGAGTTTTTGTTTTTTTTAAACAAGCAAATAAAAAGGAAAAAGCAAAAATGAGAAAAACTATTTACACGGGAAAGCTCCCAACAATAAAAGAAGAACAAGGAAATCTTTTTGGGTTTTCTTTTTAGTGCTACAACTAACTACTCAAGAAAGAAAAATAAAAAAGAAGGAGGAAATATTTTTAGATTTTCTCAAAGTTTTTCAAACACACAAGAAGAAAGTGAGAAAATAAATTTAATATGGATAATACAAAGAAAAAGTGTGGACACCGACAAATGAAGTGTGTGAACATGAATGTAAATTCGGTGGAAATATGTACTCCCCCAAGCTTAGGATTTTGGCCTAACTTGATAATCAGTAGTCAAAGAAACCATGGGGTCCCATATTGAAATAGTAAGGATCGGACACCTGCAGATCCCACTGTTGAGGCTCCTCTCTGCTACAGCCTGGTTGTTCCGGTAAGTGATGATATCCGCATGCATAATCCTGTATCCACCCCTGGGAATAGGATCAAACAAAGTAGGTGCAGGCAATGGAATAATATCATGAGTTCTCACACTGAAAACCAGGTTATACGGAATAGGGATGCTAGGATAATCGACAGCAATAAAATGGTGGTGTTCCATGGCCGCGTGATCTAGGTAAACCTTGGGCAAAGGATAATCATGCAAGCGTATCTGAATGTTAAAGCGAGCCGCCAAACGAGTAGCGTAAATACTAACATGTATTTTACCCTTCGATTTATTAATGTGAAGGTGGTGTGCCACAATAGCCCCCAAGCTATAAGTGTTGTCTCCTTCAAGTTCATGACATAAAACAACAAGATCTGGGGCACTCAGTGCACCCACCTTCGGTCTAGCAAGCAAGCATTTTGCAATGAAAAGAGCAAAATAGTGCACAACAGGAAAATGCAAGCCAACGGTGGTGATACTCGACACCCCTCTCTCATCACCCACTGTCAGAGTACGATAAAATCTTTCAGACTCTATGGGCCTAGGCTCTATCAAACCACCATTAGAAGGAAGCAATCATATTTTACAAAATTCAGTAAGTGGTATCTGATGGGGTTCAACATATAAATTAAACTGCACCTCAGGGGGTTATTCCTAGGAAGAAAAGTAAAACTTTCCACAAAGGAGTTTGTGAGGAGATGATACTGTTCACATTCAGCTGCGATGAAGTCGGTGAGGCCGACATTAGCAGCATATTATGCAAACTCTTGAAGGATCCCGGCCCCTTCCATGAACGGGTTATGTGGCCATCCGCACGGCCATACCTACACCATTCTCCGGGTATGGAGATCACTGTCAGATGACTCCCCAATCACTCCCTTGGAGTTCTTCTTGGAAGAAAACTTCTTAAAGATATTCATGTTTTTCCTATGAACAAAAATTCTGAAATTTTTAGTCCATACAATTTTCTCAACAAAACTTCACAAGATTGATAGCAACTACTCATAGGGATACATAGAGGCCATAGCAAGCATTCAAACTACTTATAACTCTAGGAATTCAACATGCAAGCTCATCTACAGCAGCACCAAGAGTAGCTATTCATTCAAAATATAAACCACAAAAACAAAAACTATTTTGACAAATGGAGGAGTCACATACCAAGCAACAATCCCCCGAAATAGTTTCGAAAACGGAGCTTCGAGCAAAGAGATCAAAATTTGCGGGTTTGAGAGCAAGAACACGAGAGAGAGAGAGAGCAATGGTGATTTTTTGGGAGGTAGGTGATGATGTGGTATGAAGAGATAAGTGAGGGGGCCCACATGGGGACCACAACCCACCAGAGCGCGCCTGGGCGTCCTCGCGTGCCCAGGTGGGTTGTGCCCACCTAGTGCACCTCCCTCTGATGTTATTTGCACCAAAAATTCTTAAATATTCAGAAAAAATCGTATCAAATTTTTCGGGCATTCTGAGAACTTTTATTTTTTTTGTCATTTTCTTATTCCACGGGGAATTCAAAAAATAGACAAACATGCCATTTTATTTTATTTAACTAATAAAAACAAAAATCAAAAAGTAGGAACATAATGTAGTGCTTACTAAATTCATCAACTTCACACCTCTCAAAAATGATTCATTAATAAGGTTGATCAAGTCTTATTAACAACTACTTTCGATTAGCATGAAACTAAAGAACTTTCATAAATCACTAAGTTACCTCAATGGGGATATGAATGTCCCAAACAATAAGCATTTCATATTTCTTTTTGGCAGTAGGTAGAGGTAGTTGAAAACTTCCAATAGTGATTGTCGGAGATTTTTCAATAACATTAATACCATTGATATGAAAAGTGAGCTTGCTTTTATTGCAATCAATAACAGCCCCTGCAATATTCAAGAAGGGTCTACCAAGGATAATCGACATGTTGTCGTCCTCGGGCATCTCAAGTATAACAAAGTCAGTCAAAATAGTAACATTAGCAACAACAACGGGCACATGCTCACAAATACTGATAGGTATGGCAGTTGATTCATCAGCCACTTGCAAAGATATTTCAGTAGGTGTGAGCTTATTCAAATCAAGTCTTTTATATAAAGAGAAAGGCATAACACTAACACTAGCTCCCAAATCACATAAAGCAGTTTTCACATAATTTATTTTGATGGAGCATGGTATAGTTGGTATTCCCGGATCTCCAAGTTTTTTAGGTACTCCATCCTTAAAAGTATAATTAGCAAGCATGGTGGAGATTTCAGCTTCCGGTATTTTTCTCTTATTGGTGATGATGTCTTTCATGTACTTTGCATAAGGAGGCATTTTCAAGATATCAGTCAAGCGAGCATGGAAAAAGACTGGCCTCAGCATTCCAGCAAAGCATTCAAATTCTTCATCATCTTTCTTTTTAGTTGACTTAGCTGGAAAGGGCATGGGTTTTTGAACCCACGGTTCTCTTTCTTTACCGTGTTTTCTAGCAACAAAGTCTCTTTTATCATATCATGTATTCTTGGGTTTTGGGTTATCAAGATCAACTGCAGGTTCTATCTCAACATCATTTTATGGTTCTTTACTATTTGTTTGAGTGTCTTCATGAACCTCATCATTTTCCTTTTCATTATCAGAAGGTGAGTGTTCATTACTAGACAGAGTTTCAGCATCAGAGATAGAAATCATTATCATTATTAGGAGGTTTTTATACTTCAGGTTCACTAGAGGCATGCAAAGTCCTATCATTTTTCTTCTTCTTTTTCTTTTTAGAAGGACTGCGTGCATCAGTGTTAACTCTTTGAGAGTCTTGTTCAATTATCTTTGGGTGTCCTTCAGGATAAAGTGGTTCCTGGCTCATTCTACCTCCTCTAGTCATTACTCTAACAACATGATCATTGATATTATTATTCATTTCATCTAGCAACTCTCTTTGAGAATTAGCAACTTATTCTAACTGAGTTTGAACCATAGAAGCATGCTTTCCCACACCTCTAACATCATTTGAGATTCTAAATAACAAGTCACTCAAGCGAGCAATCATATTAGAATTGTATTTCAATTGTTTCATAACATTTGCATTGAAGTGATCTTGCTTTCTAATATAATTTTCAAATTCATAAAGGCATTGGCTAGGGTGCATATTGTGAGGATTATCATTATCATTGAATTTCATTAGCCTATTTACCTCTACCACCTTAGGTGGTGGTGGTGTATAAAGCCCATGTATTTCTTCAATAGGAGGTAAATTTTTGACATCCTCATCTTTAATACCTTTTTCCTTCATAGATTTCTTTGCCTCTTACATATCTTCAGGACTGAGATATAAAATACCCCTCTTCTTTGGAGTGGGTTTAGGCGGTGGTTTAGGAAGAGTCCAATCATCATAATTTTTCAGTATGTTATTCAATAATTCTTCAACTTTCCCAATAGTTTGTTCCCTGAAAACACAACCGGTACAACTATCTAGGAAATCCCTAGAAGCATCGGTTAGTCCATTATAGAAGATATAAAGTATTTCATTTTTCTTAAGAGGATGATCAGGTAAAGCATTAAGCAATTGGAGAAGCCTCCCCCAAGCTTGTGGGGGACTCTCTTCTTCAATTTGCACAAAGTTAAATATTTCCTATAAGGCAGCTTGTTTCCTATGAGCAGGGAAATATTTTTCAGAGAAGTAATAAATCATATCCTGGGGACTACATACACAACCAGGAGCAAGAGTATTGCACTAAGCTTTAGCATCACCCTTTAATGAGAACGGAAATAATTTGGGAATATGGTACTAGCGAGTTTTCTCATCATACGTAAAAAGGGTGGCTATGTCATTCAACTTAGTAAGATGTGCCACAACAGTTTCAGTTTCATAACCATGGAAAGGATCAGATTCAACCAAAGTAATTAACTCTGGGTCGATAGAGAATTCATAATCCTTACCATCAATAAAGATAGGTGAAGTAGCAAACTTAGGATCATATTGCATTCTAGCATTCAAGGATTTTTCTTTATACTTGCATAACAATTTCTCTAGATCAACTATATCCTTACAAGCAAGAATATGTCTAGTTGTCTCCTCATTCATAACATAACCTTCCAGTACCTTTGGCAATTCATATCTAGGAGGGCTAGTTCTAGTAGGTGTTTCAAGATTTTCAGTTTCAAGCTCATCATCAGTTTCAACAATATCATTCTGTCTTACTCTAGCAATTTGGTCATCCAGAAATTCACCTAGTGGCACATCATCATCATCATCAAGCAAGGTACTAGCATCATCATAAGTATCATTCATAGTATAAGTAGCATCATCAAAAACTAGCAACATATCAGGATTAATAGCATGTGGTGGTGTTTCCAGTTTACTTATAATAGAAGGTGAAGCTAAAGCAGAGCTAGATGGCAGTTCCTTACCTCCCCTAGTCTTAGAGGGATAAATCTTAGTCTTAGCATCCTTCAAATTCTTCATAGTGATAAATTGATAATAATCCCAAGTGACTCAACAAATATAGATATGCTTCCCGGCAATGGCGCCAGAAAAAGGTCTTGATAACCCACAAGTATAGGGGATCGCAAAAGTTTTCGAGGGTAGAGTATTCAACCCACATTTATAGATTCGACGCAAGGGGAGCCAAAGAATATTTATAAGTATTAGCAACTGAGTTGTCAATTTAACAACACCTAGAGATTAATTATCTGCAACAAACTAATCAGTAGCAAAGTAGTATGATAGTTTTGATAGTAGTAGCAGCAGTAGTAACGGTAATAGTGATAGCAGTAATTTTGTAGCAAGTGCAACAGTAACACTAGCAGTAGTAACTTAGCAAGAACAATATAAGAGAAATTCGTAGGCATTGGATCGATGATTTGTTGGATGATATTCATCATGTGACAGTCATAACCTACGGTGATTTGACACTAGCTCCAGTTCATAAATATAATGTAGGCATGTATTTCGTAAATAGTCATACGTGCTTATGGAAAGAACTTGCATGAGATCTTTTGTCCTACCCTCCCATGGCAGCAGGGTCCTATTGGAAACTAAGGGATATTAAGGCCTCCTTTTAATAGAGAACCGGAACAAAGCATTAACACATGGTGAATACATGAACTCCTCAAACTACGGTCATCACTGGGAGTGGTCCCGACTATTGTCACTCCGGGGTTGCCGGATCGTAACACGTAGTAGGTGACTATAACTTGCAAGATCGGATCTAGAACACACACACACACACACACACACACACACACACACACACACACACACACACACACACATATATATATATATAATGGTGATAACATAAACGGTTCAGGTTTGAAATCATGGCACCCGGGCCCAAAGTGACAGGCATTAAGCATGGCAAAGTCATAGCAACATCAATCTCATAACATAGTGGATACAAGGGATCATGCCCTAACAAAACTAAGTAGATTACATGATGAATCTCATCCAACTCCTCACCGACCAGCGAGCCTATGAAGGAATTACTCACTCCCGGAGGGGAGCATCATGGAATTGGTGATGGAGAAGGGTTGGTGATGACGAAGATCGAAGATCCCCCTCTCCGGAGCCCCAAACGAACTCCAGATTTGGCCTCTCGATGAAGAACAGGAGGTGACAACAGCTCCGTCTCGTGGAACGTGGTAATTCTTTCTCCTTTTTTTCTGGAAAAATAGGATTTTATAGCGTAAGTTTCAGGGTTTGCGGGCCACCAGGTGGGGACAACCCACCTGGGCGCGCCTGGAGGGGGTGCACCTAGGTGTGTTGTGCCCACCCAGGTGCCCCCCTCCGGTGGCTCTTGGCTCTAGAAATTCTCATATATTGTATAAAAAATCCTCACAAAGTTTTGTTCCATTCCGAGAACTTTTATTTTTGCACAAAAACAACACCATGGTAGTTCTGCTAAAAACAGCGTCGGTCCGAGGTTAGTTTCATTCAAATCATGCAAATTAGAGTCCAAAACAAGAGAAAAAGCATTAGGAAAAGTAGATATGTTGGAGACGTATCAAGCTGATGCGGAAGCATCTTGTATGGCCGCTTGGCTATAGGAGTAGTGCCCGGCTTCAAGTCTATGATGAATTCAACAGCTCTTGCAGGGGGTATTGGATACGTTTCCAACGTGTCTATAATTTTTGATTGTTCCATGCTATTATATTATCTGTTTTTGATGTTTTATATGCATTAATATGTTATTTTATATGATTTTCGGGACTAACCTATTAACCAAGAGCCCAGTGCCAGTTTCTGTTTTTTTCCTTGTTTTAGAGTTTCGCAGAAAAGGAATACCAAACAGAGTCCAAACGGAATAAAACTTTCGCCATGATTTTTCTTGGACCAGAAGACACCAAGGAGACTTGGAGTACAAGTCAGAGGAGCCTCGAGGCGGCCACAAGGGTGGAGGGCGTGCCCCCTGACCTTGTGGGCTCTTTGTAGCTCCCCTAGCCTGATTCTTTCGCCTATATATACTCTTATACACCAAAAATATCCAGGGAAACCACAAAACCACTTTTCCACTGCCGCAACCTTCTGTACCTGTTGGGAATATAGCTACCAGATAAGACCCGCCAAGGAGGGGCCGGGTCAGCCCCAATGGCGGGTCACAAAGGAAGCCCAGTAATGTTCAAGGCGATAGTTTATTAAGGTTTATAGAAGGCCGAAGCCCAGAGGCGGCTTAAGGCCCAATATTGTAAACTGACGTATGTAAGGAAAGACTTGTAAAGAAAGGCATATGAAAGAAGTCATCGAGCCGGACACGTTTTATGAGCCGGCCGGGACTCTGTAGATCGCCAGGCGCCAACCCGTGTATATAAGGGGATGACCCGGCGGCGGCTTAGGGCAAGAAACAAGAGATCGATAACTAAGCCGGCGGATTAGCCTCTTGGTGATTGAAACCCCAGCAATTCCAACACAACTAGACGTAGGCTTTTACCTTCATCGTAAGGGGCCGAACTAGTATAAAACCTCTCGTGTCCTTTGTCCCGATTAACCCCTTTAAGCTTCCTAGTTGCGATGGCCCTATGACTAAGTCCTTTTGCTAGGACATCTATCATTACAATTCCACGACAGTTGGCGCCCACAGTGGGGCCAGCGCACGGTGGATTTGAGTTCTTGAAGGGCAACTTCGAATGGCTCAAGGGATACGTTGTGGGCCGGATGACCAAGAGTCGTCACAGCAAGCTCTACATCAACGACGAAGGCTGGGGCCCCGAGGCCGGCTCAATTGAGTACGGGTACCGGGTCCCTTTCGGCAGGATTCATGTCTTCATCGGCCGGATCGGCGAATCGGGCCCTAAGCCGGACGTCTGCACCAACATCATCGAGACGGCTCAGCGCGCGAGACCCGCCTGGGCCTGACCCACCGTATAGCGTGCCTTTGTGGGTTGCATCCATGGAGGTGAATACTCGGAAGGATCAATGGATGGCGGTGAGACAGCCATATGTTCTGACGCCACATCATCAACAAGTGAGACAGATTCTTTGTATCAGCTGCAGGATGGCATGCTTGGGGGCTGTTCCGATGGCAACAGTATTCCGGACTCCTTTCATCCACCGAATCGATCCAGAGTCTTCATGGCAGGCACTCAGCCTGGGCAGAACTCCACGGCAGCAGCAGCAGCAACCACCGGGTCGGCAGCGGCCGGGTCAGGAGACCCCGCGCGCCCCCCGGCCCAGATGCTAATGGACCTCATGGATAAACTGACGGTTCTGTTGACTGCCGTGGTGGAGCTGGCGGATAAAGCTCAGCACGATGCGGAGGTGGCACGGGTACGCGAAGAGATGGCACAGGCCAAGGAAAATTTAGCAGCATAAGAGGTCAGGATGGCTGCGGAGCGGGCGGCTTTGGACGCTCATGCTCAACAGCTTCAAGCAGAGACTTTCCGGCTCTCGGTGGATCTAAACACGTCAAACGAGGTCATGAGGAGAAGGCATCAGAAAACTCAGTCACATCTACCTCTGATGCTCGATCCTAGGAACCTTTTCCACACACCTGGGGCCAATCCAAGTAACCCGCCAGAGGCAAATCGGATCACCACACCCGGAGCACTGGTTCAGCCGCGGGCCATGGAACCACCTCGTATGTATACTGCTCTGCCTCATTATGCGCCAACACGACCGGGTCACTTCTCCAATCCTTTGGAAAACCTCATTGCTACGTCGGCTCGTTTGGCGGCTCTCTCGATGGAAGGCGACTCTCCGACAGCAATCGAAACATGAAGGGTGAGAGAACTTCTTCAGACGGCTCTGGCGCAGCAGGATGCGTACTCTTACAGTCAAGACAGAATTCTTTCAACCCCTTGCCCGAGCCGGAGCCTGAGCTATAGCAGGCATATGGACTCAGCTGATATGTCAAGCAACGCTCAATGCCGTAACCAACCGCGCAGGCATGAGCCGTTGCAGGCTGGAGCCCTTACCTTAGCGGATCAGGAGAGGATCCGACAAGAGGCTGAGCGGGCGATTCAACTGGCAGCTAAGCAGGCGGCTTATCAAACTTTTCTGGCTTATCCAGCAACCTTTGTTGAGGCAGGAGTAGCCACAAGGACAGGAGGTGTTCCTTTCCAGGTGCCGGCTATACGTAATGAGCGCTTACCTGAAGACTTTAAGGGGCCTCATAAAGTGCCTAACTACACGGCCGATTTGTAGCCTGGGGCATGGATTGAGAGTTACGAGATGGCAATGGAGCTGTTGGAGGTCAGTGATGCAGCAATGGCTAAGTACTTCACCATGATGTCGGATGGAACGGCTCGCACTTGGTTGAAAGGGTTGCCACCCAATTCCATCGGCTCATGGGCGGAGTTGAAGGCCCGGTTCATTCAGAACTTCAAAGACACATGTAAGCAACCTATGTCAATCATGGACCTGACTAATTGTAAGCAAGAGGAAGGGGAGTCCACAACCCATTGGGTGCGCCGGGTCAAGGAGATAATACATTCATCTGATAAAATGGATGCTGGCTCGGCAGTCTTAATGTTGGAGAAAAATTGCCGTTTTGAACCTCTGAAGAAGAAGCTGGGGCGGCTCAAGCGTGACTACAATGACATGGGCCAGTTGATGGTGGCTCTGGTCAAGTATGCTGATTCTGACAGTACCAAGGACCCCGTGTCTGATGAAGAAAAAACAGGGAAGGGAAAGAAGAACGGCAACGGCAAGGGTCACCAGCATAACCCGGCAAATCAAGGAGGTAATAAATGTAAGGCTGACGAATTTGTGGCTAACACCAATGCACAGGGCAACAATCAACGGCGCAAGGGTAGGCAACCCCCTCGGTCAGGCGGGTTAGGTCCCACCCTCGAGCAACTATTGAATGAACCTTGCCCAAGACACGACACCCGGGAGAAGCCAGCCACCCATTTGTGGAAGGACTGTACAATCATGAAGGCATTTAAAAATTCAAACACATTTGATGGAAGTCATGGGCCTGGCGGCGGTTCAGGCGGAGGCAGCTTTCATGGGCCGGGCGCTGGTTCAGGTGGAGGCGGTTTTCACGGTCAGGGCCATACGGGTAACCAGGGAGGTTATAATCCACAACCCGGCCAAGGTAATCAGCAGCAACAATCCGGATATCAGAGCAACCCAAAATAGTTGAATAGTGGGCAATACCATGTATTTACCACTAGTTTATGCAAGAGGGACCAAAAGCTTCATAAGAGGGCTGTCAATGCCGCTGAGCTGGCGATTCCACGTTATTTAAGGTGGTCAGAACAGCCTATTGTGTGGAGCAGAGAAGATCATCCTCCCCGGGTTGATAATCCGGGTCACTTAGCCTTGGTAGTGGCACCTTAGGTTGGTGGATATAAATTCACTAAAGTGCTCATGGATGGAGGCAGTAGCATCAACATCCTCTACTATGAGACGTTCTGTCGGATGGGATTGACTGATAAGAGTCTTAAGCAATCCAACACTGTTTTTCACAGTGTTGTACCTGGCAAGTCGGCATACCCAGTTGGTAAGATTGAACTGGAAGTAGCCTTTGGGGATGAATATGATTCCAGGGCTAAGAAGTTAACTTTTGAGGTGGTTAAGATCAAAAGCCCATATCATGCTCTGTTTGGACGGCCGGCTTATGCCAAGTTCATGGCTCGGCCGTGTTATGTGTATCTGCAGCTCAAGATGCCAGGTTATAAAGGCACCATTACAGTACACGGAAGCCGAAAAATAGCTCTGGAGTGTGAAGAAGGAGATGCCGCTTATGCTGAGTCTGTTTGTGCAATAGAGGAGTTAAAATTTTATAAAGATAATGTTGACCCGGCAGACATGATGTCTTTAAAGAAGCCAACAACGGAGCATGAACTGGTGTTGAAGTTCAAATCAGCTGATGACACCAAAACGGTTGATTTTGTGCCTGGCGAATCATCCGAGCAGTTCATCATCAGTGCCAACTTGGATCCAAAATAGGAAAGTGCGCTCATCGAGTTCATCCGTGAGAACTGGGACATCTTTGCATGGAAACCTTCTGACATGTCGGGTGTCCCGAGAGAACTCGCTGAGCACACTCTTAAAAATGATTCGAAGTTTAAGCCGGTCAGGCAGTTTCTCCGACGGTTTAACGAGGAAAGGCACAAGGCCATTGGAGAAGAGGTGGCCCGGCTCTTGGCGGCCGGGTTCATTGTGGAAGTTTTTCACCCAGAGTGGTTGGCTAACCCGGTGCTTGTACTCAAGAAGAACGACACCTGGCGTATGTGTGTGGATTACACCGATTTAAACAAAGCTTGTCCAGCTGACCCTTTTGCTCTCCCTCGTATTGATCAGATCATTGATGCTACGACGGGTTGTGAGCGTTTGAGTTTTCTGGATGCTTATTCAGGTTATCATCAGATCAAGATGGCAGTCAAGGACCAGGAGAAGACAGCTTTCATCACTCCGTTTGGAGCCTTCTGCTATGTGTCTATGCCTTTTGGGCTTAAGAGTGCCCAAGCGACTTATCAACGGTGCATGCAGAATTGCCTTCACAATCAGATTGGGCGTAATGTTCATGCTTATGTGGATGATATAGTGGTGAAGTCCAGAAAAGAGGAAACCTTGGTAACAGATCTGAAGGAGACCTTTGATAACCTACGGGTCTACAAGATGATGCTTAACCCGGCCAAGTGTGTTTTTGGAGTCCCAGCTGGCAAACTCTTGGGTTTTTTGGTGTCCGACCGAGGTATTGAAGCTAACCCGGAGAAAATTAAGGCAATCACATCCCTGGCCAGACCAGCATGCATCAATGACGTTCAACGGCTGGCGGGTCGTGTTGCTGCTTTGAGCCGGTTCATAAGCCGGTTAGGAGAGAAGGCGATGCCTTTGTATCAGATGATGAAAAAACGGATGACTTTGTTTGGAGTGAAGCTGCAAATTCTGCCTTTGAGGATCTGAAGAAACAGCTTGCTGAGCCACCAGTTCTTGCTGCTCTGGTTGAGAAAGAACCGCTATTGTTATATGTAGCCGCTAACTCATGAGCTGTTAGTGTGGCGATTGTGGTGGAACGCAAGGAGGCTGACAAGGAACATCCGGTCCAATGGCCGGTTTACTACGTTAGTGAGGTGTTGATTGAATATAAACAAAGATATCCACATTGGCAGAAGCTCGTTTATGGGGTATTCATGGCAAGCCGGAAGCTCAAACATTACTTTCAGGGTCACCCAATCACTGTGATTAGTTCTACTCCTGTGGGAGACATCATTCAAAATAGAGAAGCTACTGGACAAGCCGCCAAGTGGGCCATTGAACTTGGGTCTCATGGGTTGAAGTATGTACCACGTACTACGATCAAATATCAAGCGCTGGTTGACTTTATTAATGATTGGACGGAGATGTAGATGCCAGAGGAGAAACCAAACAACACATATTGGACGATTCACTTTGATGGGTCCAGACAGTGGGAAGGCTCGGGGGCTGGAGTGGTTTTAACTTCCCCTCGATGTGACAATTTTTTTATGTGTTGTGATTGATGTTTCCTTGTACTAACAACGCAGCAGAATATGAAGCCTTGTTCCATGGTCTTCGAATGGCTAAAGAAATGAGTCTGAGCAGGGTCTAGTGCCTTGGCTATTCAGATTTGGTGGCTCAACAGGTATCAGGCAAGTGGGATTCCAAGGACCCTCTCATGGCGGCTTATCACCGTGAAGTCGATGCTGTTGCAGGACATTTTAAAGGTTGTTAGTGTAGGGTTTCGTAGTAATTTCAAAAAAAATTCCTACGCACACGCAAGATCATGGTGATGCATAGCAACGAGAGAGGAGAGTGTGATCTACGTACTCTTGTAGATCGCAACGGAAGCGTTTGGTTGATGTAGTCGTACGTCTTCACGGCCCGACCGATCAAGCACCGAAACTACGGCACCTCCGAGTTCTAGCACACGTTCAGCTCGATGATGATCCCCGGACTCCGATCCAGCAAAGTGTCAGGGAAGAGTTCTGTCAGCACGACGGCGTGGTGACGATCTTGATGTACTACTGTCGCAGGGCTTCGCCTAAGCACCGCTACAATATTATCGAGGACTATGGTGGCAGGGGGCGCCGCACACGGCTAAGAATAAGATCACGTGGATCAACTTGTGTGTCTCTAGGGTTCCCCTGCCTCTGTATATAAAGGACCAAGGGGGGGTGCGGCCGGCCTAGGAGAGGCGCGCCAGGAGGAGTCCTACTCCCTCTGGGAGTAGGATCCCCCCCAATCCTAGTTGGAATAGGATTCGCGGGGGGGGGGGGGGGAAGAGAGGGGGGGGCCGGCCCCCTCTCCTTGTCCTATTCGGACCAAGGGAGGGGAGGGGCGCGCGGCCCGTCTTGGGCTGCCCCTTCTCTTTTCCACTAAGGCCCACTAAGGCCCATATAGCTCCCGGGGGGTTCCGGTAACCTCCCGGTACTCCGGTAAAATCCCGATTTCACCCGGAACACTTCCGATATCCAAACATAGGCTTCCAATATATCAATCTTTATGTCTCAATCATTTCGAGACTCCTCGTCATGTCCGTGATCACATCCGGGACTCCGAACTAACTTCGATACATCAAAACTTATAAACTCATAATATAACTATCATCGAAACCTTAAGCGTGTGGACCCTACGGGTTCGAGAACAATGTAGACATGACCGAGACACGTCTCTGGTCAATAACCAATAGCGGGACCTGGATGCCCATATTGGCTCCTACATATTCTACGAAGATCTTTATCGGTCAGACCGCATAACAACATACGTTGTTCCCTTTGTCATCGGTATGCTACTTGCCCGAGATTCGATCGTCGGTATCCAATACCTAGTTCAATCTCGTTACTGGCAAGTCTCTTTACTCGTTCCGTAATACATCATCTCACAACTAACTCATTAGTTGCAATGCTTGCAAGGCTTATGTGATGTGCATTACCGAGAGGGCCTAGAGATACCTCTCCGACAATCGGAGTGACAAATCCTAATCTCGAAATACGCCAACCCAACATGTACCTTTGGAGACACCTGTAGAGATCCTTTATAATCACCCAGTTACGTTGTGACGTTTGGTAGCACACAAAGTGTTCCTCCGGCAAACGGGAGTTGCATAATCTCATAGTCATAGGAACATGTATAAGTCATGAAGAAAGCAATAGCAACATACTAAACGATCGGGTGCTAAGCTAATGGAATGGGTCATGTCAATCAGATCATTCAACTAATGATGTGATCCCATTAATCAAATGACAACTCTTTGTCCATGGTTAGGAAACATAACCATCTTTGATTAACGAGCTAGTCAAGTAGAGGCATACTAGTGACACTCTGTTTGTCTATGTATTCACACATGTATTATGTTTCCGGTTAATACAATTCTAGCATGAATAATAAACCTTTATCATGATATAAGGAAATAAATAATAACTTTATTATTGCCTCTAGGGCATATTTCCTTCAGTCTCCCACTTGCACTAGAGTCAATAATCTAGATTACACAGTAATGATTCTAACACCCATGGAGCTTTGGTGCTGATCATGTTTTGCTCGTGGAAGAGGCTTAGTCAATGGGTCTGCAACATTTAGATCCGTATGTATCTTGCAAATCTCTATGTCTCCCACCTGGACTAGATCCCGAATGGAATTGAAGCATCTCTTGATGTGCTTGGTTCTCTTGTGAAATCTGGATTCCTTTGCCAAGGCAATTGCACCAGTATTGTCACAAAAGATTTTCATTGGACCCGATGCACTAGGTATGACACTTAGATCGGATATGAACTCCTTCATCCAGACTCCTTCGTTTGCTGCTTCCGAAGCACTATGTACTCCGCTTCACATGTAGATCCCGCTACAACGCTTTGTTTAGAACTGCACCAACTTACAACTCCACCATTTAATGTAAATACGTGTCCGGTTTGCAATTTAGAATCGTCCGGATCAGTGTCAAAGCTTGCATCAACGTAACCTTTTACGATGAGATCTTTGTCACCTCCATATATGAGAAACATATCCTTCGTCCTTTTCAGGTATTTCAGGATGTTCTTGACCGCTGTCCAGTGATCCACTCCTGGATTACTTTGGTACCTCCCTGCTAGACTTATAGCAAGGCACACATCAGGTCTGGTACACAGCATTGCATACATGATAGAGCCTATGGCCGAAGCATAGGGAACATCTTTCATATTCTCTCTATCTTCTGCAGTGGTTGGGCATTGAGTCTTACTCAACTTCACACCTTGTAACACAGGCAAGAACCCTTTCTTTGCTTGATCCATTTTGAACTTTTTCAAAACTTTGTCAAGGTATGTGGTTTGTGAAAGTCCAATTAAGCGTCTTGATCTATCTCTATAGATCTTAATGCCTAATATGTAAGCAGCTTCACCAAGGTCTTTCATTGAAAAACTCTTATTCAAGTATCCCTTTATGCTATCCAGAAATTCTATATCATTTCCAATTAGTAATATGTCATCCACATATAATATTAGAAATGCTATAGAGCTCCCACTCACTTTCTTGTAAATACAGGCTTCTCCAAAAGTCTGTATAAAACCAAATGCTTTGATCACACTATCAAAATGTTTATTCCAACTCCGAGAGGCTTGCACCAGTCCATAAATAGATCGCTGGAGCTTGCACACTTTGTTAGCTCCCTTTGGATCGACAAAACCTTCTGGTTGCATCATATACAACTCTTCTTCCAGAAATCCATTTAGGAATGCAGTTTTGACATCCATCTGCCAAATTTCATAATCATAAAATGCGGCAATTGCTAACATGATTCGGACAGACTTAAGCATCGCTACGGGTGAGAAGGTCTCATCGTAGTCAATCCCTTGAACTTGCCGAAAACCTTTTGCGACAAGTCGAGCTTTGTAGACAGTAATATTACCGTCAGCGTCAGTCTTCTTCTTGAAGATCCATTTATTCTCAATTGCTTGCCGATCAACGGGCAAGTCAACCAAAGTCCATACTTTGTTTTCATACATGGATCCCATCTTAGATTTCATGGCTTCAAGCCATTTTGCGGAATCTGGGCTCGCCATCGCTTCTTCATAGTTCGTAGGTTCATCATGATCTAGTAGCATGACTTCTAGAGCAGGATTACCGTACCACTCTGGCGCGGATCTCACTCTGGTTGATCTACGAGGTTCAGTAGTATCTTGTTCTGAAGTTTCATGATCATCATCATTAGCTTCCTCACTAACTGGTGTAGGTGTCATTGAAATAGTTTTCTGTGATGCACTACTTTCCAATAAGGGAGCAGGTACAGTTACCTCGTCAAGTTCTACTTTCCTCCCACTCACTTCTTTCGAGAGAAACTCCTTCTCCAGAAAGTTTTCGAATTTAGCAACAAAAGTCTTGCCTTCGGATCTGTGATAGAAGGTGTATCCAATAGTCTCCTTTGGATATCCTATGAAGACACATTTCTCCGATTTGGGTTCAAGCTTATCAGGTTGAAGCTTTTTCACATAAGCATCGCAGCCCCAAACTTTTAGAAATGACAACTTTGGTTTCTTGCCAAACCACAGTTCATAAGGCGTCGTCTCAACGGATTTTGATGGTGCCCTATTTAACGTGAATGCGGCTGTCTCTAGAGCGTATCCCCAAAACGATAGCGGTAAATCAGTAAGAGACATCATAGATCGCACCATATCTAGTAAAGTACTATTACGACGTTCGGACACACCATTGCGTTGTGGTGTTCCGGGTGGCGTGAGTTGCGAAACTATTCTGCATTGTTTCAAATGTACACCAAACTCGTAACTCAAATATTCTCCTCCACGATCAGATCGTAGAAATTTTATTTTCTTGTTACGATGATTTTCTACTTCACTCTAAAATTCTTTGAACTTTTCAAACGTTTTAGATTTATGTTTCATTAAGTAGATATACCCATATCTGCTTAAGTCATCTGTGAAGGTGAGAAAATAACGATATCCGCCACGAGCCTCAATATTCATCGGACCACATACATCTGTATGTATGATTTCCAACAAATCTGTTGCTCTCTCCATAGTACCGGAGAATGGTGTTTTAGTCATCTTGCCCATGAGGCACGGTTCGCAAGTACCAAGTGATTCATAATCAAGTGGTTCCAAAAGTCCATCAGTATGGAGTTTCTTCATGCGCTTTACACCGATATGACCTAAACAGCAGTGCCACAAATAGGTTGCACTATCATTATCAACTCTGCATCTTTTGGCTTCAACATTATGAATATGTGTGTTACTACTATCGAGATTCAATAAGAATAGACCACTCTTCAAGGGTGCATGACCATAAAAGATATTACTCATATAAATAGAACAACCATTATTCTCTGATTTAAATGAATAACCGTCTCGCATCAAACAAGATCCAGATATAATGTTCATGCTTAACGCTGGCACCAAATAACAATTATTTAGGTCTAATATTAATCCCGAAGGTAGATGTAGAGGTAGCGTGCCGACTGCGATCACATCGACTTTGGAACCGTTTCCCACGCGCATCGTCACCTCGTCCTTAGCCAATCTTCGCTTAATCCGTAGTCCCTGTTTCGAGTTGCAAATGTTAGCAACAGAACCAGTATCAAATACCCAGGTGCTACTGCGAGCATTAGTAAGGTACACATCAATAACATGTATATCACATATACCTTTGTTCACCTTGCCATCCTTCTTATCCGCCAAATACTTGGGGCAGTTCCGCTTCCAGTGACCAGTCTGCTTGCAGTAGAAGCACTCAGTTTCAGGCTTAGGTCCAGGTTTGGGTTTCTTCTCTTGAGTGGCAACTTGCTTGCCGTTCTTTTTGAAGTTCCCCTTCTTCTTCCCTTTGCCCTTTTTCTTGAAACTAGTGGTCTTGTTGACCATCAACACTTGATGCTCCTTCTTGATTTCTACCTCCGCAGCTTTTAGCATTGCAAAGAGCTCGGGAATAGTCTTATTCATCCCTTGCATATTATAGTTCATCACAAAGCTCTTGTAGCTTGGTGGCAGTGATTGGAGAATTCTGTCAATGACGCAATCATCTGGAAGATTAACTCCCAATTGAATCAAGTGATTATTATACCCAGACATTTTGAGTATATGCTCACTCACAGAACTGTTCTCCTCCATCTTGCAGCTATAGAACTTATTGGAGACTTCATATCTCTCAATCCGGGCATTTGCTTGAAATATTAACTTCAACTCCTGGAACATCTCATATGCTCCATGACGTTCAAAACGTCATTGAAGTCCCGATTCTAATCCGTAAAGCATGGCACACTGAACTATCGAGTAGTCATCAGCTTTGCTCTGCCAGACGTTCATAACATCTGGTGTTGCTCCAGCAGCAGGCCTGGCACCCAGCGGTGCTTCCAGGACGTAATTCTTCTGTGCAGCAATGAGGATAATCCTCAAGTTACGGACCCAGTCCGTGTAATTGCTACCATCATCTTTCAACTTTGCTTTCTCAAGGAACGCATTAAAATTCAACGGAACAACAGCACGAGCCATCTATTCTTCAATCAAGCATAAACAAGCAAGATACTATTAGGTACTAAGTTTCATGATAAATTTAAGTTCAATTAATTTACTTAAAGAACTCCCACTTAGATAGACATCTCTCTAATCCTCTAAGTGATTACGTAATCCAAATCAACTAAACCATGTCCGATCATCACGTGAGATGGAGTAGTTTCATTGGTGAACATCATTATGTTGATCATATCTACTATATGATTCACGTTCGACCTTTCGATCTCCGTGTTCCGAGGCCATATCTGTATATGCTTGGCTCGTCAAGTATAACCTGAGTATTCCGCGTGCGCAACTGTTTTGCACCCGTTGTATTTGAACGTAGAGCCTATCACACCCGATCATCATGTGGTGTCTCAGCACGAAGAACTTTCGCAACGGTGCATACTCAGGGAGAACACTTCTTGATAATTTAGTGAGAGATCATCTTATAATGCTACCGTCAATCAAAGCAAGATAAGATGCATAAAAGATAAACATCACATGCAATCAATATAAGTGATATGATATGGCCATCATCATCTTGTGCTTGTGATCTCCATCTCCGAAGCATCATCGTGATCACCATCGTCACCGGCGCGACACCTTGATCTCCATCGATGCATCATTGTCGTCTCGCCAATCTTCTGCTTCCACGACTATCGCTACCGCTTAGTGACAAAGTAAAGCATTACAGCGCGATTGCATTGCATACAATAAATCGACAACCATATGGCTCCTGCCAGTTGCCGATAACTCGGTTACAAAACATGATCATCTCATACAATAAAATTTAGCATCATGTCTTGACCATATCACATCACAACATGCCCTGCAAAAACAAGTTAGACGTCCTCTACTTTGTTGTTGCAAGTTTTACATGGCTGCTACGGGCTTAAGCAAGAACCAATCTTACCTACGCATCAAAACCACAACGATAGTTTGTCAAGTTGGTGTTGTTTTAACCTTCGCAAGGACCGGGCATAGCCACACTTGGTTCAACTAAAGTTGGAGAAATTGTCACCCGCAAGCCACCTATGTGCAAAGCACGTCGGGAGAACCGGTCTCGCGTAAGCATACGCGTAATGTCGGTCCGGGCCGCTTCGTCCAACAATACCGCCGAACCAAAGTATGACATGCTGGTAAGCAGTATGACTTATATCGCCCACAACTCACTTGTGTTCTACTCGTGCATATAACATCAAACCATAAAAACCTAGGCTCTGATACCACCGTAGGGTTTCGTAGTAATTTCAAAAAAAAATCCTATGCACACGCAAGATCATGGTGATACATAGCAACGAGAGAGGAGAGTGTGATCTACGTACTCTTGTATATCGCAACGGAAGCGTTTGGTTGATGTAGTCGTACGTCTTCACGGCCCGACCGATCAAGCACCGAAACTACGGCACCTCCGAGTTCTAGCACACGTTCAGCTCGATGACGATCCCCGGACTCCGATCCAGCAAAGTGTCGGGGAAGAGTTCCGTCAGCACGACGGCGTGGTGGCAATATTGATGTACTACTGTCGCAGGGCTTCGCCTAAGCACCGCTACAATATTATCGAGGACTATGGTGGCAGGGGGCGCCGCACACGGCTAAGAATAAGATCACGTGGATCAACTTGTATGTCTCTGGGGTTCCCCTGCTTCCGTATATAAAGGACCAAGGGGGGGTGCGGCCGGCCTAGGAGAGGCGCGCCAGGAGGAGTCCTACTCCCTCTGGGAGTAGGATCCCCCCCCCCCAATCGTAGTTGGAATAGGATTCGCGGGGGGGGGGGGGGGAAGAGAGGGGGGGGCCTCTCCTTGTCCTATTCGGACCAAGGGAGGGTAGGGGCGCGCGGCCCATCTTGGGCTGCCCCTTCTCTTTTCCACTAAGGCCCACTAAGGCCCATATAGCTCCCCGGGGGTTCCGGTAACCTCCCGGTACTCCGGTAAAATCCCGATTTCACCCGGAACACTTCCGATATCCAAACATAGGCTTCCAATATATAAATCTTTATGTCTCGATCATTTTGAGACTCCTCGTCATGTCCGTGATCACATCCAGGACTTCGAACTAACTTCGATACATCAAAACTTATAAACTCATAATATAACTGTCATCGAAACCTTAAGCGTGCGGACCCTACGGGTTCGAGAACAATGTAGACATGACCGAGACACGTTTCCGGTCAATAACCAATAGCGGGACCTGGATGCCCATATTGGCTCCTACATATTCTACGAAGATCTTTATCGGTCAGACCGCATAACAACATACGTTGTTCCCTTTGTCATCGGTATGTTACTTGCCCGAGTTCGATCGTCAGTATCCAATACCTAGTTCAATCTCATTACTGGCAAGTCTCTTTACTCGTTCCGTAATACATCATCTCACAACTAACTCATTAGTTTCAATGCTTGCAAGGCTTATGTGATGTGCATTACCGAGAGGGCCCAGAGATACCTCTCCGACAATCGGAGTGACAAATCCTACTCTCGAAATACGCCAACCAAACATGTATCTTTGGAGACACCTGTAGAGCTCCTTTATAATCACCCAGTTATGTTGTGACGTTTGGTAGCACACAAAGTGTTCCTCCGGCAAACGGGAGTTGCATAATCTCATAGTCATAGGAACATGTATAAGTCATGAAGAAAGCAATAGCAACATACTAAACGATCGGGTGCTAAGCTAATGGAATGGGTCATGTCAATCAGATCATTCAACTAATGATGTGATCCCGTTAATCAAATGACAACTCTTTGTCCATGGTTAGGAAACATAACCATCTTGGATTAACGAGCTAGTCAAGTAGAGGCATACTAGTGACACTCTGTTTGTCTATGTATTCACACATGTATTATGTTTCCGGTTAATACAATTCTAGCATGAATAATAAACCTTTATCATGATATAAGGAAATAAATAATAACTTTATTATTGCCTCTAGGGCATATTTCCTTTAGTTAGGTGGAACACATTGACCGTAGGAAGAACGAAGCGAATGATGCTTTAAGCCGGTTGGGATCTCAGCGTAAGCCGGTGCCACCTAACACCTTTTTGGATGTTTTGCATAACCCGCCTGTTAAGTTACCTACAGAGGAAGATTTAGCCGTTCCTGACCCGGAGGCACAGTGGGTGGCGGCTCTTCACGTCATCCCAGATTGGACTGTATCGTTCTTAGCTTACATGACCCGAGGAGAGTTGCCAGAGGATGAGACCCTGGCTCGACAGATAACCCGGTGGTCCAAATCAATGACGACTTCTGACGGAGAGTTATACCATCGCAGCGTCACTGGAGCGTTTCAGCGGTGTGTTTCTCCTGAAGAAGGCCAAGAAATACTTCGTGAGATCCATGAAGGGGATTGTGGTCATCACGCTGGGTCAAAGTCTCTTGTGGCCAAAGCTTTTCGTCATGGTTTTTATTGGTTGACGGCTCACACTGATGCAGAGGATCTGGTCAGTAGGTGTGATGTATGTCAAAAATTTGCACGGCGAGCGCATGTGTCGGCTCAAGAGTTGCGGATAATTCCAATCACTTGGCCGTTTGCGGTCTGGGGGCTTGACATGGTTGGACCTTTCAAAAGGTCTAAGGATAAAAAGACACATCTTTTAGTGGCAGTTGACAAATTCACAAAGTGGGTTGAGGCAGAGCCAGTGAGTAAGTGTGATGCAGCCACATCGGTTCAGTTCATGGAAAAGGTGATCTTTCGCTTTGGTTTTCCACACAGCATTATCACTGACAATGACACTAATTTATCCCAAGGGTCTATGGAGGAGTTTTGTCAACGTGAGCATATCCGGCTTGATGTTTCTTCTATAGCTCACCCTCAATCTAATGGGCAGGCTGAGAGAGCAAATCAGGAAATCTTAAAAAGGTCTCAAACCCCGGCTCATGGTTCCCTTACAACGGACGCCGGGTTGTTGGGTAGAGGAGTATCCGTCGGTACTATGGAGTATCAACACCACTCCTAACAGGTCCACGGGTTATACACCTTTCTTCATGGTTTGCGGAGTGGAAGCGGTGCTGCCTAGTGACATTCGTCATGACTCGCCTCGTGTGGCGGCTTATGTTTAAGCTCATAACAAACAAGCCAGACAAGATTCCCTTGACTTGTTAGATGAGGAGAGAGACTTAGCAGCGGCTCGATCAACAATTTATTAACAGGACCTGCGCCATTATCACAACCGTCGGGTTAAGTCCAGGACTTTTCAAGAAGGTGACCTGGTGCTCCGGCTCATCCAGGATCTATCAGATGCACACAAGCTATCCCCGCCTTGGGAAGGACCCTTTGTGGTCAGCAAGAACTTAAAAAATGGGTCATATTACCTCATTGACGTTCGAGAGCACAAAGACTCACGTAAGTTGGAGGAGGAGACCCGCCGGCCATGGAACATTGCTCAACTTCGGCCATACTACACCTGAGCCACCAGCTCTCGTCATGTACATACTTTGACGTTGTATATACTATGATAAGTAATAAAGCAGGACCTCTGTCCTTTTTCCTCTTCAAAGGTTATATATCTTTACTATTTTTCATGACTATTAAGGAGCTGATCATATCTAAGTTTAGCTTAAACCTTTCTGGTCCGGCTTATGATCGTATTCGAATCTAGCTGTAAACCTCATGATCACTTGGGGGCTTCCTGTTCAAACATAGGTCGTATTCGAACCAAAGAGAACATAGCTGTCGTAGCCCTCTTGATCGGCTCAAAGCCAAACTCACTAGGGGGCTTCTTGATTGTATCCGAATCATAGCTTAACCCCTTTTGGGTACGACTTGGATCGTATTCGAATCAGGGTCGTTAAAAACTCTCAAGATCATTTGGGGGCTTCCTGTTCAAACATAGGTCATATTCGAACCAAAGAGAACATAGCTGTCGGTACCCTCTTGATCGGCGCAACGCCAAAGCCACTGGGGGCTATATGATCGTATTCGAATCTTAGCTTAACCCCTTTGGTCCGGTTTACTGATCGTATTCCAATCAGAAACCCCCAACCTTTAGTTACAAGGTTAATTTATATTGTTTACCACCTGTTATTTGTCTTATTGATCTTTTATTGTCTCAATTTTAAACAATCAGCACGGTCTTTTCACCGGCTTGACTATTTGACAATAAGCCACCAAGGCATGATAGTCATCAGGCGTACAGAAGCATTGACTTCTCAAAAGGACTGGATCATCAACCTCATCACCCGGGTCATATAAACCGGTGGTCCAGAGGTCAAAAGTACAGGTATGACTGTTATTTATGAACAGTTGTTTCTGTGTTAATCAAAGGTTGTTTCAACCTTGTTTATTTCCGCATCTGTTTCCGTTTCTTCTACTATGATAAACCATTGGTTATATACCGGGTGTTCTGACCCGTTCGGTGCTAAACCGCCAAGCCAGTTTTTTCCTTCTCTACAGGAACAAAGACGAAATATTACAGAGATAACAATAAATGTGACACATATATTGACCTCAGGAAGCAAAGAGTCACACACGGAATCTTATGCACGATGGCATATGCAAAATATGCAGTTGTTTTAAGCTAAATCTATTACAAGGCTTTTAAGAGCCCATAAAGATGGTTCTCACTCTTCCCTCGCCGGTTCACCTCCTTCTGTTAAGTGGAAGGTGGGATTGGACCAGTCAAAGCCGTTCACGGCAATGAACTCTGATTCATCATCAATCAATCCAGCCGGATCAACTTCTGGAGCAAACTTATGTTGACGAACCGGCGGGATAAGGTCTGTCACCTTGTAAGAGGGAGTCACCATCTTCTTATTCTCCAAATCAAAACCCGGCTGATATTTGTCAGTATTGGTTTCATCTCCAAGAATGGTAGCCGGAGGTCGAACTTCCCTCACACAAGCAACGAAGTCATCCTACTCAAACAGAGACCCGTCTTCCTTCACAGTAGGGTACCTCCTGGCTACGTCCACCAGGTCTAGATCTGGCACCCAGGGTTTGGAGTGGCTCAGAGCAGTCAAGGCTCCGGCTCTGGCACAATATCGTTTGACTTCTTGAAACCTGGCGGGTAAGATTGACATTTTTTAAGACATCACTGAGCCGGTTGGGTCCTTGATTGGCAGGAGAGATAGCAGCAAGTGCTCGTTGAGCGCCAGTGTACAACTGCTCTACTAAGGTATAGACCGCCTTTAGATTAGTCACATTATCTTGGCTCAGATTCTTGCTTCACGGACTTGCACATATTTTTTAAACAAGGGGTCAGCTGGCGGTTTATATTCCGGGTCAAAAGAAGGTATAAAAGATCAGTACAGATGGCTTACCAAAGATGGCGGAAACCATTTGAGACACCCGGTTCTTTAAGCCGGTAAGCTCCATGGTAACCTCCTCAAGAGCCCCTTCAGCTTTTTTGGCGCGTTGTGTCAGCAGCGTCTTTTCTTCAGCCCAGGTTTTCTTTTTGGCAGTCAAGCTGGTTTTCAGTTTTTCCGTCTCAGCAAGACTTAATTGAAGTTTAGAATCAGCAGACTTGATTTCTGCCTCTTGATCCGCCAGCCGGGTCTTGGCATCAGTTAATTGGGAACCAAATTCAGATAAGGCGTTCTACAAAACATACACATGTGTTTCAAGGTTTAAACTAAAAGTTCAAGATTCAAGTCTCAATTACTTTGCACTACAAAACCACTTGACACTTGGGGGCTAATGTATGCCAAAACAATTTCTTATAACTCTAATATATTTCAAGTCCCAAGTACCTTACAAAGTAACAGCACTTGGCACTTGGGGGCTAATGCATGATATTCAGAAAGTCTCTCAAGATTAAGCCGGATTACAGTATTTGTTGGGTTCGGCACAAGACAGTTATGAAATTAAGTACCGGCTCATTTATGATCAAGTGAACTGGCCCTTGGGGACTACAGGTGAAGTTTATACTACTTTATTGGACTTCAGAAAAATCTAAATGTAAAGATTTAGCCTATATCATAAGTCTACAGATCATTCAGGTTTTATCATAATCTAAAGACTTGGGGGCTGGCAAAATATAAGTAAGACGGAAGAGCATACCTCATACTTCGGCTGCAATTGCTTGACCATCTCGATTTCCGAGTCACGGCTGGAGTGCACATGACCGAGATAGCCGGACATCACGTCATTGACATTGAGATGGGTGTAATGGGAGACATCAAACCGCACCTTCTGCTTCTCTAAAGCTTCTTATTTAGCAGTGTGTCGAGCTAATATGGTGGGGTTCCCTGCCTCAACAAACCGGCTACCAGTAATCAAGACGTCAGTGTCAGAGGTTGTCGGCGGGTTGGCTGAACTGGATGGTTCAGTTATATCCGGGTTGAGAGTTGTCTCATCAGCTGACGGTTCAGGGGGGTACAATTGAGCCATCACAACCGGATCTTCTGGCGCTTCAGTTTGAGGGGGAGCAGTTGGCATAGCCGGTTCAGGTGCAAGAACTAACGGGTCTTCCACCGGTTTAACCACTTTGGCCATCTTGGATTTGGCTTGGCCACTAAGAAAGATTTTATAAGACAATTAGTGCAATGGTGTAATTTTTAAAGACACAAAGGAAAGATGATTTTTCCTTACCCAGGGGCAGTCTTGAAGGACGGAAATTGCATCTGAGATGAGTCACTAGAAGAGCGAGAAACCTCCTTCAGAGGGCAAATAACGTCAGTAACACAAGAGAATATATTCATTAATGAAAGCCGAAGAGGAATATAAAAGAGACCTCATTTTGGCATTTTTGAGGAGTTTGTTATACAACAGAAGGCGGCTCATCATCGTTCCGGGCTTGATGACGGCTCTCGTGTTGCTGCTTTTTCAACAGAAAATGAGGGTCCAAATAAGCCAAAGGGTGTGAAAACCTTACTTTCCGGGTTACCAGTCGAAGTTTCTGTCTTGGAAAATGGTCTGAGTCGGAGGAAATAATTACCTCTTCTTCTCCGGCCTGACTGGCCCCCGTGTCATCCCGGCAATAATCAGTGTCATTAAGGTTATTAAAAAACTAGCCAAGGGAGTCAAGGGCTACCTCCGACTCAGAAGTATCATCGTCAAGCTTTAACAGGTCCTCAGCGGTGATCTTCTTCTTCTTCTTAGACCTCCGGGTCGTCTTCTTGGCGGTCATGGCGGCGACTCTAGCCTTCTTGGCGGCTTCGTGGTCATACTTGGCTTTCCAGTAATCAGATTTGGCCTGTAAACAAATAAACAAGATGAAAGGTCATGCATGTATTTAAAATGGCTGAGAAAAATACAAAGAGAAAGAGGTCAGAGGTTGTTTACCTCTGGCACCGGGTTAAGTTTGCAGAAGGGGTTTAACCCGACTTTACTACAGTCTTCATATCTGCCATTCACCAGAAGGGTCAACATTGAAATAATATCTTCTTTAGTTAATTGAACGGAGCTGTGATGAAGAGAGTCATTTGGGCCTCCACCATATTCATACATCAATTTGGATCGACGGCTTAGAGGGATGACCCGCCATGAGACCCAGCAACGGGTCAAGTCAACTCCGGTTAAGCCGTTCCCCAATAAAGCGTTAATCCTTTTAATTGATGGAATAAGCTTCTTGTGTTCGGCAGCAATGAGCTTATCAGGGAGCGCAAACTTGGAATCTAGATGCTCCGCGTGGTAACCCGACAGTGGTTTCTCGTTGGCTGGTGAAGTGTCTTGACAATAGAACCAGGTCTAATTCTAGTCTTTGGGATGACTCGACAAGACTATGAGGAGGAAGACGGCGTCCTGTCGGCGCTGAATCGAGATGCCTCCATGTTCCAAGCTAGGGCCATTGGTGCACTCGTTCTGGCAGTTCAGATAAAAATACTCTCTAAAGAGTTCCACAGTCGGTTCTTCTTGAAGGTACACCTCGCAAAGAACTTGGAAATTGCAGATATTGGATATGGAATTGGGCCCGAGATCTTGAGGGTGGAGTTTGAAAAAAATGGAGAACATCTCTGAAGAACTTTGAGCCGGGTGGTGAAAAGCAACGATTCATGTGGTCAGAAAAGACAATGACTTCACCATCTTTGGGATTGGGCCGTTCCTTGTCCGGGTCAGGTGCACGGTAAGACATAACATTCTTCCCTGGCGAAGAATTCCTTCAGATTCTCCTTAGTTACTGTGGAAGGGACCCAGTTGCAGACGGTCGGTGCTTTTTACGGCATGATGATCAAAAGATGAACTGAAAAGAAAGTAACATGTCGGCTCAATTCAATGGTGAAATTAATAGTTAAATGATGATGGTGCAAATAAGTAATGGCGGTTTAAATAAGGGCTAATGTCATATAAGGGAAAAGTAAGCCGGCGTTATAAGCCGCCATGACTATAGACATTTGGAGGAAAACAGAAACAGAATTGGCTAAGTGTTGAGGCAAACAAGTTTCTTAAATTCTTGATATTATTCTGGATCGAGTGGTCGTTCAAAATGGAAAAAATTCTAGACCTAAAAGCCTAGCATAGAAGAGTTCGTGAGCTCTAATGAAACCCTTTTACCAGAAGAAGGAATCTACTAGTACCAAGGATGGGCACAAAACAACTACCGTACGATTATATGTTTCTTTTGGATCAAGAAGAAGCTGCAGTGGAAGAACTACAACGAACCCGTGATGAACTGTGAAGAACACGCAGGAAACTTAGAAACCCTAATGCGGATCTGAGGAGCAAGAAGATGAGAAGTTACAACCACAGGTCTTCTGCGAAGGTCGCCGCCGTTCTCTGGACCAATTCAGGTTGATGCAGCGGCCAAAGTCGACGGAGACGAGGAGCTCTGCGACGACGGCGGAGCTCGAGCGGTGGTAGGGTTGCGAGAGGAAGAAGACGGAGAAAGAGAAGAATGAGAAAGACTGGGGCGTGCCTATTTATAAGGGGATAAGCAAACAAGCGGGCGCGAAAATCGAGGAAGACCCAAATAATGACTATCCAGCTAAACGGACGCCTCGATTCTCGGAAGATATTAAAAGATAAAGATCCATTGGGGATGACGTCATAACAGTTTTTTCTGTTTTCGGAAGATCACGTCACGGCGGGTTACAATTTTTTTACAGAGATAGGAAGATGGATTTCATATAAGTATTGAAGATTGACAAGGAAGATGGATTTCAAAGTCAACCTGGGGCCTAATGTTGGGAATATAGCTACTAGGTAAGACCCGTCCAGGAGGGGCTGGGTCAGCCCCAATGGCGGGTCACAAAGGAAGCCCAGTAACGTTCAAGGCGATAGTTTATTAAGGTTTATAGAAGGCCTAAGCCCAGAGGCGGCTTAAGGCCCAATATTGTAAACCGCTGTATGTAAGGAAAGACTTGTAAAGAAAGGCATATAAAAGAAGTCACCGAGCTGGACACGTTTTATGAGCCGGCCGGGAGTCTGTAGACCGCCAGGCGTCAACCCGTGTATATAAGGGGACGACACGGCGGCGGCTTAGGGCAAGAAACAAGAGATCGATAACCAAGCCGGCGGATTAGCCACTTGGTGATCGAAACCCCAGCAATTCCAACACAACTAGACATAGGCTTTTACCTTCATCGTAAGGGGCCGAACTAGTATAAAACCTCTCGTGTCCTTTGTCCCGATTAACCCCTTTAAGCTTCCTAGTTGCGATGGCCCTACGACTAAGTCCTTTTTCTAGGACAACTGCCGTGACAATTCCACGATAGTACCCGTGAGATCCCATCTTGGGGCCTTTTCCGGCATCCTGTCGGAGGGGGAATTGATCACGGAGGGTTTCTACATCAACACCATTGCCTCTCTGATGAAGCGTGAGTAGTTTACTTCAGACCTACGAGTCCATAGCTAGTAGCTAGATGGCTTCTTCCCCCTCTTTGATTCTCAATACAAAGTTCTCCTCGATGTTCTTGGAGATCTATTCGATGTAATACTCTTTTGCGGTGTGTTTGCCGAGATTCGGTGAATTGTGGATGTATGATCAGCTTATCTATGAATATTATTCGAATCTCCTTTGAATTCTTTTATGCATGATTTGATATCTTTGCAAGTCTCTTCTAACTATTGATTTGGTTTGGCCAACTAGATTGGTTTTTCTTGTAATGGGAGAAGTGCTTAGCTTTGGGTTCAATCTTGCAATGTCCTTTCCTAGTGACAGTAGGGCAGCAAGGCATGTATTGTATTGTTGCCATCGAGGATAACAAGATGAGGTTTTCATCATATTTCTTGAGTTAATACCGCTACATCATGTCATCTTGCTTAATGCATTACTCTGTTCTTATGAACTTAATACTCTAGATGCAGGCATGAGTCAGTCGATGTGTGGAGTAATAGTAGTAGATGCAGAATCGTTTCGATCTACTTGACATAGACATGATGCCTATATTCATGATCATTACCTTAGATATCATCATAACTTTGCGCTTTTCTATTAATTGCTCGGCAGTAATTTGTTCACCCACTGTAATTTCTATCTTGAGAGAAGCCACTAGTGAAACCTATGGCCCCGGGTCTATTTTCCATCATATAAGTTTCCGATCTACAATTCTAGTTTACTATTTACTTTCCTTTGCAATCTTTACTTTCCGTTCCATAAACAAAAAATACCTAAAATATTACTTTACCATTTATCCATCTCTATCAGATCTCACTTTGTGAATAACCGTGAAGGGACTGACAACCCCTTTGTCGCGTTGGTTGCAAGTTGGTGTTTGTTTGTGCAGGTATTCAGTGGCTTGGTGTGTAGTCTCCTACTGGATTGATACTTTGGTTATCAAAACTAAGGGAAATACTTATGCTCCTTTATTGCATCACCCTTTCCTCTTCAAGGGAAAAACCAACGCAAGCTCAAGAGGTAGCAGTATTCCTGGAAGTTCTTCTGGAAAGACATCTTCGAAATCACGAACGACTAGAATGTTCTCTATTCCTTCAAGAGGTGAAGCATTCAATGCATTCATAACATATATCTGATTCTCGGCATCCTAGTTCATCTCAGCTGAGTAGTTGATCAACTGGCCAGAAGGATGTGTAAGTTGGACTTTCTTAGTGGCACAGTTAAGGAAAGCATTATGTGCTTTCACCCAATCCATATTGAGAATGAAATTTTTGGTAGAAACCTGGAGCGCGATGAGTGAAGCAGTGAAGACTATTCCTCCAATTACAATGTGGTTGTTGTCGGCTACCATCGTGGTATGCCACCTGGATTCTAGAGAGTCAATCACCAGCGGAGGGTACACGTTTTCAAGTGATAAGTCTTGCTCGCGTGCAAATGCCTCAGATATGAAGGAATGTGATGCTCCTGAATAAAAAAGAACAGACGCTGGCACTGAGTTAACAAGGAGGGTTCCCATCACGAAAGTTGGTTCCTTCTGAGCCTTATCAACATCGGCGTGGTTGGCCTGGCCAAGTACAATAGCAGAAGGTTGGGTATTACTGTTTCTCAGACAATAGCTTCGACGGCTCTTTTACGACCCACAGTAGAATGCGGTGCATTTTTAGACTGACCCTAGCGACAGTTGAGAGCAAGGTTCCTGGCTGTCCACACTTGTGGCATAAGCCATCATTAGGGGGAGGAACCACAACATTGGACTGTCCACCCTGAATCCTTAGTTATCTCGACGACGGAGGCAGACGAGGTGCAACATAAGACGGACTTGGTGTTGGAGCAGGTCGGTGATGAACACTGTGTGGGATCCAGACTCGACGTTTCTAAGTAGGCTGACCCAAGGATGGGCCAACATCTCTAGTACGCTTGAGCGATTCCTGGTACTCAGTCAGACCTGTTTCAGTTCAGAAATCTTGGTCGACAAGCATCGCAAAGTCTTCACAATCATGAGCAACAAGTGCGAGCTTTATATCGGGATGCATTCCTTCTCGGAATTTCTCCTAGCGTGCGAGTGTCAGTGCAGACATCATCTACAGCATAGCGTGATAATTCAAGGAATTTCCTCTAATATTCATCCACAGTCATTGTTCCCTGTTAGAGTTTTCGGAACTCCTTCTTCTGGTGTATCAGTCCTTGAGGAATGCGTCGTGCATAGAAGGCTAACTGAAATTCATGGCAAGTGGTCACAGTCTCTACATGCAGCATACCCCCATGGCTTTCCCACCATCGAGCAGTTGAACCCTCCAGGTGAAATGTCGCAAAAGGTTACATAACTGGCAGGGGAAACATTAGCTGACTCCATCTCAAACAGGATGTCACGAATCAAATCATCAGCATCCATAGGATTGGTGGAGTCACAGAAAATGGACGGGTTGAGGCGCACGAATTTTGGTAGTGTTATCGGGGCAGGCTGTTGATGAGCATTCTGGTTCGGAAACTGGGCCATTACCCCAGTCATAAACTGATGATTCAGCTCAAACTACTGCATCATTGTGGCAATATAGGGCGGAGGTGGAGGGTCGTCAGTCATCATGCTAAAAACATCAGGGAGCAGTTTAACAAGGGGTGGAGCAGGTGTATAGAGTCATTCATGATGTAACTTGAATAATGAGCAAAGGCGCGGTATGTACAAAGCAGTAATCATTAAATACATAAAGATACATATACAGAGCCAATCACACGTTGTTAGTATGAGTTCGGACAAGAGAATCATCCTAGACATACTAGGCAGCACGCATGCTCGCGATGGAGGGATACAACAACGAGGCATAGCAAAGGTTACATGAACGTCGGAGAAAACCACTAGAGCAAGGATTCTATAGGGGGCGACATAGGGTGCCCTCGATAAAAGGATCATGTTGCCATCAAGGATAACAAGATGGCATTTTCATCATATTGCTTGAGTTAATCCCGATACATCATGTCATCTTGCTTAATGTGTTACTCTATTCTTATGAACTTAATACTCTAGATGCAGGTAGGAGTCGGTCGATGTGTGGAGTAATAGTAGTAGATGCAGAATCGTTTCGATCTACTTGACACGGACATGATGCCCATATTCATGATCATTGCCTTAGATATCGTCATAACTTTGCGCTTTTCTATCAATTGCTCGATAGTAATTTGTTCACCCACTGTAATAATTTATATCTCTATGCCCCCGGGTCTATTTTCCATCATATAAGTTTCCGATCTACAATTCTAGTTTACTATTAACTTTCCTTTGCAATCTGTACTTTCCCTTCCATAAAACAAAAATACCAAAAATATTACTTTACTGTTTATCCATCTCTATCAGATCTCACTTTGCGAATAACCGTGAAGGGATTGACAACCCATTTGTCGCGTTGGTTGCAAGTTGGTGTTTGTTTGTGTAGGTATTCGGTGGCTTGTTGCGTAATCTCCTACTAGATTGATACCTTGGTTCTCAAAACTGAGGGAAATACTTACGCTCCTTTGCTGCATCACCCTTTCCTATTCAAGGGAAAAACCAACCTGTCGGTGTCAAAACCGGCGGATCTCGGGTAGGGGGTCCCGAACTGTGCGTCAAGGCCGGATGGTAACAGGAGACAAGGGACACGATGTTTTTACCCAGGTTCGGGCCCTCTTGATGGAGGTAATACCCTACTCCTGCTTGATTAATATTGATGATATGGGTAGTACAAGAGTAGATCTACCACGAGATCAAGGAGGCTAAACCCTAGAAGCTAGCCTATGGTATGATTGTTGTATATGGAGTTGTCTCTTCTATCGACTAGCCTAGCCCTGGTTTATATAATGCACCAGAGGCCTAGGTTAACAAGAGTCCTAGCCGAATACGCCAGTGGGGAGAAGTCCTTGTCTTGATCGCCAAGTCTTTTTGGAATCTTCCTTGTATGCGGCAGCTGTCCGAACTGGCCCATGAGTATACGGCCATGGGGGGCCTCGGCCCAATCTAATAGATCGGGAGACGACTTGGTGAGTACCCCCTAGTCCAGGACACCGTCAGTAGCCCCCTGAACCGGTCTTCAAGTTAGGGACGCTCCTTGATTCTTCCGAACTGTTCTTCATCTTCGGTCGTCGGTCTTGAAAACTGGTTCAACAAATCTTCTCATCTTCGATCTTGAGGATCGCCGAAATGCATTCGGCGAGTTTACACGTCGGGTATCCGAGGAGCCCCTTTAAGTTTCCGGCCTTTATCAATGCCTTATTATTTTTATGCCACACCTCGGGTTTGAAGTTGTTCCCGGGAGGTAGTGTCCTCTTGTGTCCGAGCTCTAACGCTGGACTGTATTCGAGGTATCTTTTGTAGCCGAGCACCAATGCCGGACCGCTTCCCAGCTCTAACGCCGGAATGTATCCGAGCTCCAACGCCGGACTATGTATCCGAGCTCCAACGCCGGACTATATCCGAGGTGTCATATCACCTTGGTTCAAAAAAGTTGAAGGAGTTTAGCCGAGCTTAATGCCGGAAATGCCCTCTACGGAGCCAGCCACTAGCGCCCGATCTTTATGTCGGACTGCTTCCGAGGTGGTGCACCACCCCGAATGTGGGCCGATTTTTGTGAATATTTTTTGTTGGTGCAATTTATTCTCTGCCGAGATATATAGCCAGTAGCCCTCAAGGTGTGTATCGGTCTAAAACCCGAGATGCGCCTGAAGGATGACGTAAGACCGCTGATCCTAGTAGCCGCTGAGACTCAGGTTGATTTGCAAAATCAGCCGGAGGATCAAGTCCAAGCTCGGCAGAATACTTCGGGACACTAAAAGCGGCGTTCTCAGCCCTCGAGACTCAGGTTGGGTGCGGCCGGCCAACCTGAGGATCAAAATCTCCTCGGAAACTATATTGCACATAAAATTTTCTGCATTGGACAAGCAATGCAGTAGCCCCCGAGACACTGGTCGGGTGGCAACACCAGATCAAGGGATCGATGTGCCCCTTTAATATTTGTAAATAATAAGCCCGAAGCCCAGTAGCCCCCGAGCCTTAATGCGGGCACGGGTGGCCGAATTAAGGATCAATATCCATAGTAAAATCACAAATTATGTGTAATGACTCTATGTATCCAAGTACTTTACGTCAGTAATGCTCGGATCCGCATTGTACAAAACTTTGTTGACCGACCATCAGCTTCCACCTCCTCGGCCGGTAGCCGAGGAGTGTTTGTCCTACTTTATAAAGCCTTTATGAGGGCAAAGATTTACAACAAACAAGGCAATCTGGCCATACGGTTTTATAAACAAAGGTACGCAGAGAGTTATATTGCTGTTTAACAGAAGAAATGTCTTCCAAAGAAAATAGTCCAGCTATCGGTTCTTTTCTTTGGGTTGTCATGCTAAGCATGATCATTAAACCTCAGCTCTAATGTAAGAGCAAAATATTGAGGATTTAGTTTGGGAGGCTAGTTAATAGCCCCCGGTAGTGTTCGGCGACAGTCGGGGTCAAGCCGTAAACACTTTGGCCAATGTTATGAACGGCCCATCATTTAACATAGTCATCGGTTCGCTGACCAGTTTACGCTTATTGTGAAAGTCAGTTTTCGGCTTTCTCCACTGAGGTGCTTAACCATGTGAGCTGGAAGCACAATCGCAGTGGTTCTTCCTTTGCACGCCTAGCCGAACAAAACGGAACGTAGGAAGCAAGTGCAGGAGCCGGGAAACCCAACTATTGACCGAAGACACAATTTGAAACCGATGCATATATAGCAATATCTGAGAATGTTTTTGCCGAATCCCTAAAGGTGTCCGGCGTTGCACTGCGAGACTAATGCTGGAAAAGCACAAATAGTTTAAAAGTGCCAAAAAGCTTGGAAAACCAAGAAACGTCAGTAAAAACATGACGTCCGAACAATATCAAGTGTTCGGTGCCAATCCGAAAGTTGGTCTTAGAAAAAAGAAGTGCTTCTGTCGTGCTTTAACATGATACATCCTATCTCAAGACTTCGAGCGGGTCAGCCTACGGCTTCAACCTCCTATCCCAAGGGCGGAGTACTTCTCATCAGGCTAGTTTAGCAAACTAAACTCTAGCGGCTTTGAGAGAGAAATTAGGCTCCCCGGCTAGTGACCGCACACTCATGTCGAAAAAAGGAGTGATAAATAATAATAAAACTTTGCAACGACTAAGAAGAAGAACACTTATTATAAAACGGCTCAAATAACTTAAGAGCCCCCAAGTGACTTGGGTAGAAGAATGATTGCATGTACCGAAGTACTTATGTCATATCTATGTTCAACCGAACTTTAAACGCGTCTTAACCGACCGTCAGCTTCTCCCTCTTTGGTCAAGGACCGAAAAGTGTTATGTACTCCATCGGTCGAGAATATCGACGGTGTTTCCAATAACCAGGCAATCAGGCCATAAGGCTGTAACAGACAAAGCGCGCTCAAGGAACTTATGCTATATTACCGTGAAGTGTAAGAAGCATCTTCGAAGAAAATAGTACCCCCACCGATACCTTTCTTCGGTGCTCATTGTTATTATGAGACTTGTGCAATAGATTTTTTGTACTCATGAGTTCCGTTGTGTGCCGACCATCATTGAAAACTATAAGAGTGCTAGCTTTCGGCTTCACCCAGTCTGAGGTCCGGCTCGGTTGACCCGATCGTGACAATCGCAGAGGTGCTCCCTTTACTCCCTAGCCGAACAATCGGGAACGTAGGGGTAAACACAGGAGCAAGGCAACCCAGCTTGCAAATCGCTTAAGTCAATATGGTGCATATTGTGGCGTAATACACGAACAAGGAACGAAGCCGTACAAGTATAATCATATGTAATAGGAAAAAGCTTCATAAAGGAAGCCCCCAAGTAAACGGGGTATTTGAATTTATGCGTCACAAACAAATTTTGGACAAGGAAATTTTTTACAACCAACTTTTTTCCAAAAAAGTATAATGCTTGGTCGAACCAAGCACAAGTTAGAAATTAAAGCTTTGAGCATGAAAGCGACTTAGCTGGTTAATGTGTTCGGTATTGATGACGCGGTCCGAGCTTGATGCGGGGCAAGGTTCCATCCCCCAAGCCGGTCCCGAGGTGGCGGAGCGGAGAGCTCGACACGCCGAAGTGGTGACATAGCACGGTCAATGCAGACCGGCAGAGTGACGCCAAAGTCCCCGGATCATTTTCCTGTGCACAAAAAATAGTGCAAACCGGAGATAATAGTAATAATGATAATTAAAAAAAATGTTGCATAATAAATAATTTATGCAAAGTGAGGAATAGAAGAAATATGGTGTGGCGCCGAAGTCAATGTCGATGCAGGGCGTCGGCGTGATGTAGTAGGGGTGTGGCAAATCCTGAATTCACAGGTCGGTCCGAGCTCCGGATGTGGCGTTCGCCGGACTATGTATGGGAACTGATCGAACCACCACACCACCGTCGTTAATGCGGTCACCATTTGATAGACCTGTGTACATATCATGGACAAATCTGAGTAATAATTCCTTGGGAAAAATGAACCCAAACAAGCAAAAAAATACTGGGATTAATAGCACCTGGTTTATTTGTTGTAGCAATACGAAGGAAGGTGATTCCCAAAATTGGGACTCGCTTCGCACACCCATTGCCTGATGGGCGATAAAACGATGGAATGGCAATGCTGGTAAAGGTTGACTCGCCGAGGCAAAGCCCTCGGCCCAGCTAACGTGACAGAGCTGGTCGGCTAGTGACGCCGAAGCGTCCGGAGTAGGTTGATGAAGAGATGGCGAAGCCCCAGGTCCAGCCGAGATGTCGAAGCCTCGACGTCAGCCGATGAGTCGAAGTAGGTCGGCATGATGGACACCAGCTTGAAAAAGCAATAGTGCGGCCCTGTCGATGCAGGTCGTGACGTGGTCGATGCCGGCTTGATGAAGCAACCGTGCGGCGATGCCGGTATGCCTGCTCCGTGTAATCCGTGGGGCGGCGATGTTGATGATGATTTATCCTTTGCGATGCCGGACTCTTGTTCGGCTTGCCGAGATGATGATCCGAAGAACTTGAGCTCGGCTAAAGTGATGACGTGTCTAGCGCAGGTCGGCAGCCGTGGAGTAATATTGCCGGACTGGTTTCACACCAGCATGATGTTGAATATCATGTTCAAAAGATCTTAAAGTTAGTGGGATGTGTTCAGGAACAAAACACAATACCCCACACAAAACTTCCTTCAAAAGGAATGTCCGAAATCCCGTTCATAAAAAAGATGAACTCGGGTCGGATTCGTTTTCACGCAGAAAACAGATCCGAAAAGTGATGCACTAATAGGAAGGTTCCCGGAGTTTGGACGGTCGGATCGAGCTGAAATTTTGAGAGGTGGTAGATATAGGAATTCCACAGCCGACCAACGGTTGGATCTTCCAAAGGACGTCCAAGGTAGAATCTGGACACCACGCCCTAAACTCATCCAAATTCCCATCCAGATTTGACAGGGCTCCGGTATATCATGGATTGTCAGAGATTCCTCCAACGGAACTCGACGAAATTTTCCAGGGTTGTTATAGACTCAATTCCACACAATTCCACCAAGGCGATCGTCAAAGCGATACTCGAGGAGGTGGTGGCGGCAGATACAAGTTCGCTGTCCAAAAAAACCAGCACAGTTGCTTGAGGGCAATGTTGACGTTGAGCCGCCGAGCTCCATAGATGATTCCTCCGTGATCTTGATAAAGATCGGAGTTGATGTTTGATGAAGGCCCTCGTCCGAACATGGTGATCCGAACACGGGGCGCAATTCTTGGTCGAACCAAGGTGACCAGTCGAACTGGTGACGAAGACGCCGAAGTCGTAGTTGATCTGCAGGCGAGCCATCGATTCTTTTGTCGATCACACACCGAAACTCTCAATGAAAGCACCAATGTCGGTGTCAAAACCGGCGGATCTCGGGTAGGGGGTCCCGAACTGTGCGTCAAGGCCGGATGGTAACAGGAGACAAGGGACACGATGTTTTTACCTAGGTTCGGGCCCTCTCGATGGAGGTAATACCCTACTCCTGCTTGATTAATATTGATGATATGGGTAGTACAAGAGTAGATCTACCACGAGATCAAGGAGGCTAAACCCTAGAAGCTAGCCTATGGTATGATTGTTGTATATGGAGTTGTCTCTTCTATCGACTAGCCTGGCCCCGGTTTATATAATGCACCAGAGGCCTAGGTTAACAAGAGTCCTAGCCGAATACGCCGGTGGGGAGAAGTCCTTGTCTTGATCGCCAAGTCTTTGTGGAATCTTCCTTGTATGCGGCAGCTGTCCGAACTGGCCCATGAGTATACGGCGATGGGGGCCTCGGCCCAACCTAATAGATCGGGAGACGACTTGGTGAGTACCCCCTAGTCCAGGACACCGTCACAACCCAAGCTCAAGAGGTAGCAAGAATGATTTCTGGCGCCGTTGCCGGAGAGATCTACACCAAGCCAAGACATACCAAGTACCCATCATAAACTCTCATCTCTCGCATTACATTATTCACCATTTGCCTCTTGTTTTCCTCTCCCCCACTTCTAAAATGATTTTCGAAAATATTTGCATCTTCTTCGCCTCTCTTTCATTCGTCTTCTTCGCTTGCTTTTTGTGTGCTCATGTGTTGGATTGCTTGCTTTGTCACAATGGGTCAAGATAATACCAAATTGTGTGACTTTTCCAACACCAACAACAATGATTTTATTAGTACTGCTCTGATTGCTCCCGATGATAATGCGGAATCTTGTGAGATTAATACTGCTTTGCTAAATCTTGTTATGAAAGATCAATTTTCCGGCCTTCCCAATGAAGATGCCGCATCTCATCTTAATAATTTCATCGATTTGTACGACATGCAAAATAAAAAAGATGTGGATAATTATATTGTTAAGTTGAAGCTATTTCCGTTCTCGCTTAAGGATCGCGCTAAAACTTGGTTCTCATCTTTGCCTAAAAATAGTATTGATTCATGGAATAAGTGCAAAGATGCTTTTATTTCCAAGTGTTTTCCTCCCGCTAAGATCATCTCCCTTAGGAACGATATTATGAATTTTAAGCAACTTGATCATGAACATGTTGCACAATCTTGGGAGATGTAACACCCCGAGAATCATGCTACAGTAATCTCCTTCTAGCGGTGCCAAGTCATCACATTAATTTTTTACTAATCATCACTTTGTTCCAAACCGACCTAAAATTCAAATTTAAATGACAAGCCCAATTATTATTGCTTCAAAATATAAAACTAAAATGTTCGAGTTTTAGTATAAATTCCCCTGGCCAGTTGTCATGTTGGATCCAACATCATCTGACTCACCATTTATTTTCTAGTAAAATATAAAGTGATCCAAAAACAACAAAAATAAGCTTTTCAAAATAAACAAATGGTTATATATATTTCCAAATGCCCTCAAACTTTGGGTGCCTTTTCAAAGTATTGCATTTGAATTATGTGCCAAGTTTTGAAGTGAACGAAATTCATTTACTACAAATTAAAATGCAAAAGATGAACGAAATACAAAGCAGGCAAAGAAAGTAAGAAGGAAATGCACACTGTGCACCTTAGCCCGTTTAACAATAGTGCATGGCCCAAGCCCACCACGGCCTTCTCCTTCTTCCTACTATACAGGAGGAGGCAGCACCCTGGCGTGGCCGCGCAGACGGCCGTCCACGCCACGGATGTCGCCGTGTCGACCATCCGAAGCCCCCTGGAGATGCATAAGGACCTCCCCGGCCGAGTGGACAAACCCTAGCCGTCCAGTTCGTCCCCCTCTCACGCCTCTCTGTTTTGATTTAGAGCTCGCCCGGGTTGTGGTCGTCATGGTCGTCATCGTCACCGCGGCCACCGTCCACCTCAGCGCATGAGGAGACGTCGAGGAGCTCCACCATTGTCGTCTCCTTCTCCCTCGCCGAAGGTGTCGATCTAGGACGCCCAGTACGCTTGGGATCGCCGTCATCTTCACCATAGCTGCCGCAGCCGTCATCGTCGGTCCCCGCCTCTGGTGCCCCCGACCTATTCGAGCACGTCCCCGACCTCCTCCCAGTGAGCGTCATCGATTCCCCCCTTTCCCCCCTTTTGATTTGTTGGCGTTTGCCGTCGTCCCCAAGCTCGGTCATCCTCTTCCATGGCCACGTTCGAGCCTTAGTGTACGCGCACGTGCTTGTGCCTCCTCCTGCCGGTGGCCGCGCCCTGGCTCCGCCCCCTCCCACCTACTGCGTTGCCGCCGCCCGCTATAGACTGCTGCTGTGTTGCTGCCCCTGCTCTCTGGCTGCTACTCGCCCGAGTGCCGTGACCGTCCTGTTATTGTGTCGCGCCGCTCACATGCTACCCCTGCACCGCGTGCTTTGGCCCTCCACCGTGCCCACTTCCTCCACTGCTGCCCTTGCCGCGCTGCTGCTGCTCATGGAGCCGCTGGCCGCGCGCGCCTCCGCTGCCCGTTAGTGCTCAGCGCCGTTGGCCGCCCCCGCTCGCGTGCTCACCCCCACCCCCACTCCGTCTCACCGCTCGTGCATCCCGCATCCCTCCTCCCACATCCGCCTCGCCCCGCTGTAGCTTTTGCCGCCCCCGCCGACCACAGCTCGGCCGCGCCAACACCGCCCCTTGCCGATGCGGCCTCGCTGCCGCCCAGCCGTGCGCCGGCCCTGTCTCGCGGCCGCCTCCACCCTGCCGTGCTCGACCGCCACAGCCTATGCTAGCCGGCTGCGCCGAGCCGGGCTCCCTGCCATGGTCGCGAGCAGACCTCTGGCCGCCGACGCCTTGTGCGTTCGTGCGTGCCCTGACTGGGAGGCCGGCTATGCCTCTGCTAGTGGGCCAACCCAAACTAGATTAGGGGGCCTAATTAACTCTATTAACTTAGCCTTTTACTAACCTTTCTCTTACATGTGGGTCCTCCTGCTAATAAAACATGGATAAATAAGTTTACTAAAACTGTGTCAATGACATGTGGCCCCACATGTCAGCTTGAGCCGGTCAACCTTGACTCTGTTGACCCACTGGTAGTGCAGTTGACGAAGTCAAGTGGTCCCACATGTCATCCTCTCTGGTTATGTACCCACTGGGTACGGATAGCCTTTTTCTATTTAATTTCGAAATAAAACAATTCCAGAAATTTCAGAATAATATTAAAACTTTGAAAAATCATAGAAAACAAACCATAGCTCGGATGAAATTTTTTCTACATCAAAGTTGATTAGAAAGATGAGACAAATCCGAATATGCGGTACGTTCATTCGCCACATGTCCCTAGCATAGCGAACATGCAACTTTTCCCCTCCGGATCATCTGCCCGAAAACGCGGAACACCGGGAATACTTTCCCGGATGTTTCCCCCCTTCGCCGGTAGCACCTAATACTGCGTTAGGTCATCCCTAGCACCATGTATTGCCATGTTATGCTTTGTGATGCTTTGATTGCTCTGTTATTTATGTGTTCCCCCTCTGTTACTTCTTTCCGGTAGACCCTGAGACCGTGGTTGAACCAGTGATCGACTACTTCACCTTCCAGGGCCCGTTTGCCCCCCCCCTTGATCACCAGATATCCCTATTCTTCTCTCTACTGCTTGCATTAGAGTAGTGTAGCATGTTACTGCTTTCGGTTAATCCTCTTCTATTGCATAGCCTGTCATTGTTGCTACAGTTGTTGAGAACTTACTTGCAATCCTAAATGCTTAGTATAGGATGCTAGTTTATCATCAGTGGACCTACATTCTTGTCTGTCTGCCATGCTATACTATCGGGTCGAGATCACTTGGGAGGTGATCATGGGTATATACTTATATACATAAGATGTGATAATGTGGTGCTAAAGTCGAGTCGGCTCGTAGAGTACCCGCAAGTGATTCCGATGTGGGGGCTGAAGGGGCAGGTGGTTCCATCCAGGTAGTGGTGGGCCTGGGTTCCCGACGGCCCCCGACTGTTACCTTGTGGTGGAGCGACAGGGCACGTTGAGACCACCTAGGAGAGAGGTGGGCCTGGCCCTGATCGACGTCCGTAGATACATCAATTAACCCGCTTAACAAGATCTTGGTATGTGATCTGAGTCTGGCCACTGGCCTATACGCACTAACCAACTATGAGGGAACAATTACGGGCTCACGCCGGGTTGCACTGCGTAACACAACTTCCTTTGTAATGGAGGTTGCTAGGTCTGCTCACCGGCCGCCCTCGCAACGTGTAGGTGCGCAATGGGCGATGGGCCCAGACCCCTGCACACATAGGATTTAGACCGACATGCTAACCTCTTTGTTGTGCCTAGGTAGGGCTGCGACGTGTTGATCTTCTAAGGCTCGGCATGACCCAGGAAAGTGTGACCGGCCAAGGGGGATTGAGCGTGTTGGGAAATGTGGTGCACCCCTGCAGGGAAGTTTATCTATTCGAATAGTCATGTCCCTCGGTAAAAGCATGACCCAGAGTTGTACCTTGACCTTATGACAACTAGAACCAGATACTTAATAAAACACACCCTTCCAAGTGCCAGATACAACCCGGTGATTGCTCTCTCATAGGGCGATGAGGAGAGGATCTTCGGGTAGAATTATGCTATGCGATGATACTTGGTTAACTTACCATCTACTCTCTTCTACTACTTCAAGATGGAGGCTGCCAGAAGCATAGTCTTCGATAGGACTAGCTATCCCCCTCTTATTCTAGCATTCTGCAGTTCAGTCCACATACACTACCCCTTTCATTGATACCAATGCATATGTAGTGTAGCTCCTTGCTTGCGAGTACTTTGGATGAGTACTCACGGTTGCTTTGCTCCCCCCTTTTCCCCTTTCTATATCCGGTTATTGCGACCAGACGTTAGAGCCCAGGAGCGACACGCCACCGTCGACGACGACTCCTACTACACTGGAAGTGCCTACTACTACATGCAGGCCGCTGACGACGATTAGGAGTAGTTTAGGAGGGTACCAGGCAGGAGGCCTTGCCTTTTCGACCGTTGCTACTTTTGTGCTAGCCTTCTTAAGGCAAACTTGTTTAACCTTATGTATGTACTCAGATATTATTACTTCCGCTGACTCTTGTGATTTCAAGCTTATGTATGCGAGCCCTCGAGGCCCCTGGCTTGTACTATAAAGATTGTATTATTTTAATTTGTGTCTAGAGTTGTGTTGTGATATCTTCCCGTGAGTCCTTGATCATGATCGTACACATTTGCGTGTATGATTAGTGTACGGTCAAATCGAGGGCGTCACAAGTTGGTATCAGAGCCGACTGCCTGTAGGAATCCCCCT
The DNA here is from genome assembly GCF_018294505.1 of Triticum aestivum. Taxonomy (NCBI): domain Eukaryota; kingdom Viridiplantae; phylum Streptophyta; class Magnoliopsida; order Poales; family Poaceae; genus Triticum; species Triticum aestivum. The sequence goes on from NC_057809.1 coordinate 415,966,968, forward strand.
TCACTACAAGAAATATGTCAACTTATGACCTTCTGTCAGTGACCCTGGAAGAATTGGTCATAGATCTATGACCATTTCAGACCAATTGGTCAAAAGCTGTTTGGGGGGCTCAAAACCCTAAACCATTGCGACCATTTTGGTTAGAAAGGTCGTAATTTCCTTACACAAAATGGTTATAAAGCAAACAACGCTACTCCGCTGCCATATTTCTAGTTGTTAACGACCAATATAGATGGTCATAGCCTTGTAAATTGTGGTGGGTTGCTATGACTAGGCGCCACCTCATCAGTTTTGCCTATGTGTCATGTCCATGTGGCAGTTTTTGCCCTAGGTTGTGAAGCAACCTATATTTCTGTCATTCCCAAAATTCCCAAAAAAATCTCATAAATTCTTTGGGTCATATCTTCGTCAAATATGTAAAAACCTTCCTTGCCTAGTTCAAAAATAATTCAAAAATATTCATTTTCCTATTCTGTTCAGAGTAATAGTTTGTGAAGGAAGTACCGCTTTGGCATGTCCAAATAGTATCCATTTTCTATAGTGCTTTCCTATGCCCAAATAACCATCCTCCACCAAATGCCAGCTCAATCCATTCATTATTTTGAGCCGAGCTTCAACATTCGTATTTATGTCCAGTGTGGTGGTTTGCAAAGCAAGTATCACCTAGGCTCCTCCTTTTGAGCTGAAAATTTGTGAAGACGGTCTTCTTAGTAACTGATCATCCTCAGCCAAAACTCACGCCCATTAGCCATGTAAATTTCCCGTACCGCTAATCAAACACTTGGTTGCTTATTCATGTTTGAGCATCGATCGGTCTCCTCGTGAGAATCTTATGTTGTGATTTTCTTCCTAGCACCTATCTGGGGAGTGCCCAACCCACTAGACATGCCTAGGCCGCCCAGAACACATGGCAATGCCACGGTCACGCGGTGACCACGCGACGGGCATGCGAGCTTACGCGCTCTAGAGTTGGGGCCCTCGGTGTCTCTCCATCAAACCATGTATTTTTGATTAAATAGATACTTATTTACCTAGAAATGATTTTTGAAAAAAATAAAGAGCAAACTATGACGCAACTGCAGTTCAAATTTGACCCGCTTCCAGCTGAATCGACGGGAATTTGTCTTTTTCACCAGAGGTGGATCAAAAATTTTGACACCCAACCATTTTGTCAATTGTGCATTAAATATGGCCTAGTATTTTAGAAAATTGATTTGGTCCAATTTTGCAACAAATATATGGTAGGTCCTTCACAAAAAAAAACTCATTTCAGGCACTCGAAAAATGGAAAATGGTTTTTTCGTCCAAAGAAAATGAAAACTTCCTTAGGCAACATTGTTTCCCATTCCAATATGCACCCTTGTGCACAATATGAGATCATTTTAACAAACTATGCCATGAATGGGGCCATAAGATTGATCGTTTGACTTGAAAGCCATGAATCTTCACACTTGATAGCTCATTTCTGAGAACATTTTTTTAAAATAATTGCCGTATTACAAGTTTGTTATTTTTCCTAGAAACTTGACCACATATAATGACAATGCGAAGGTTTTCCAATTTTTTGATTTTTTTTGAATTTCTTATGCCCGTTTCAAAATGCGGTCAAAACGGCGGGCTTGACCGCTCCTAGCTAGTGGTTGAATCTTGGAATTGTTTTGGTGTTTCTATGATTAAATAGATACTTATGTACCTAGAAATGATTTTTGGAAAAAATAAAGAGCAAACTATGAGGCAGCTACAGTTCAAATTTGACCCGTTTCTAGCTGAATCGACGGCAATTTGTCTTTTTCACCAGAGGTAGATCAAAACTTTTTTCACCCAACCATTTTGTCAATTGTGCATTATATATGGCCTAGTATTTTATAAAAATGATTTGGTTCAATTTTGCAATAATTATTTGGTAGTTCCTTCACAAAAAACCCTCCTTTTGGGCACTCAAAAAAATGAAAAATGAATTTTCCGTGCAAAGAAAATGAAAACTTCCTTAGGTAACATTGTTTGGAATTCCAATATGCACCCTCGTGCACAATATGAGATCACTTGAACAAACTATGCCATGAATGTGGCCATAAGATTGATCATTTGGCTTGAAAGCCATGAATATTCACGCATGATAGCTCATTTCTGAGAACACTTTTTTAAAATAATTACCGTATTATAATTTTATTATTTTTCCTGAAAACTTGGTCACATATAATGACACAATGCGAAGGTTTTCCAATTTTTTGATTTGTTTTGAATTTTTTATGCCCGTTTCAAAATGCGGTCAAAATGGCGGACTTGACCGTTCCTAGCTAGTGGTTGAATCTTGGAATTTTTTTGGTGTTTCTATGATTAAATAGATACTTATTTACCTAGAAATGATTTTTGGAAAAAATAAAGAGCAAACTATGAGGCAGCTACAGTTCAAATTTGATCCGTTTCCAACTAAATCGACGACAATTTGTCTTTTTCACCAGAGGTGGATCAAAACTTTTTTCACCCAACCATTTTGTCAATTGTGCATTATATATGTCCTAGTATTTTATAAAATTTATTTGGTCCAATTTTGCAACAATTATTTGGTAGGTCCTTCACAAAAAAACCTCATTTGTGGCACTCGGAAATTGGAAAATGAATTTTCCGTGCACAGAAAATGAAAACTTCCTTAGGCAACATTGTTTGCCATTCCAAGATGCACCATTTTTGCACAATATGAGATCATTTGAACAAACTATGCCATGAATGTGGCCATAAGATTGATCATTTGTCTTGAAAGCCATGAATCTTCACGCATGATAGCTCGTTTTTTAGAACACTTTTTAAAAATAATTTCCGTATTATAAGTTTATTATTTTTCCTAGAAACTTGGTCACATATAATGACACAATGCAAAGGTTTTCCAATTTTTTGATTTTTTTTTGAATTTTTTATGCCCGTTTCAAAATGCGGTCAAAACGGCGGGCTTGACCGTTCCTAGCTAGTGGTTGAATCTTGGAAAACTTTTGATGTTTCTCTGATTAAATAGATACTTTTTTATCTATAAATGAATTTTGGAAAAAATAAATAACAAACTATGAGGCAGCCGCAGTTCAAATTTGACCCGCTTCCAGCTGAATCGGCGGAAATTTGTCTTTTTCACCAGAGGTGGATCAAAACTTTTTACACCCAACCATTTGGTCAATTATGCATTAAATGTGGCCTAGTATTTTAGAAAAATGATTTGGTCCAATTTTGCAAGAATTATTTGGTAGGTCCTTCAGAAAAAAAACCATTTTTGCCACAAGAAAATGATCAAAAATATATAGAAAGATAAAAAATGCATGAAAACCGGTGATCATCCATAAAAACGGGGTCTAACTTAAGTGAAAAATTTAGTTGTGCCGTTTTGCAAAATATTTTGATAGTTGCTTCATAAAATTCCCCTATTTTTAGTACTTAGAAACTATTTTAAATCACTGATTTTCTGAACCAATCAGGGATCTTCCCACGGATGGATGGCATGGCGTCCATCCATCCATCCAATTTCAGTTGCTTCACCATTGTGCATAATATGAGATCATTTGAAAAAATATTTGATAGGACTTTCACAAAAAAAACTCATTTTGAGCACTGAAAAATGAATGAAATTTTTTATCTTGAATCGATCACGACCAATTTATATGGTCATAAGGTCAACAATTGGTTTCCTGCATTCTGATTGGACCATGCGCATATCACGCGGATCACGCATCAACCACCGTCGGATGCTTCCGGATCCAACGGCCCAAACCCACCCGAGCCGAAACCCTAGGTCCGTCCTTATGGACATTTTCCACCCACCCCCCGCCTCCATTCTTTCTCTCATTCCTCCTTCCCCCGCCTCCATTCTTTCGCTGCAGATCCGCCACGATCCAGATCCCTCTCCCCGATCCAGATCGACGACGACGGCCCCCCGTCGCCGCCTCTCTCTCCCACCTACCCCGATCCATCCCCTCCCCCGGCGGGATTCGCCGCTCCACTCTCTGCCCCGCACACCACTCGTCGTCCCCTCCTCTTTCTCCTAGATCCATACGCCGCTGCCGCCATCCTCTCCCCTTCCCTCACCTCCCCCCTTGTTTCTATCTAAATGTGTGCACAGAAGTTCTGTTACCTTCTGAAAAATTATTGGTGCATTTTTTTTGTTTCTCAAAAACAAAATAGCTTGCTCATTTAAGCTGTGGCATCCCTACTGTTAGCTTTCATATTGTATCTCTGCTTTCTTGTATGAGAGTATCTCATTTTAACTAGCTGGAGAACAAAAAGCATGGTACTAGCTCAGTTTGTGTTATTATTATAAATAACTATCATTTTCTTGAATGGTCTGTTCATAATATATTTGCCCTAGTTTTCTGATTCTTCTCTACTGATTAATGTAACAGGGCGACCAGGAAGGCATGTTGCCGTTTTGTTTGTTCCCAGCCCGACTATGGTTGTCCAGCGAGTCCAGCATGTTGTTATTTGCCCTACTTTTTCTGGTTCTTCTCTGTTGATTCATGTAACAGTGCGAATGAGGAACCATTTTGTTTGTTCCCAGCCCGACTATGGTTGTCCAGTGAGTCCGACATGTTGTTCATCTATCTATGGTCGTCCAGCTATTTTGGCATGTTGTTCATGACGCGAGCGGGTGCCTAGTTTGTGGTTGCTATGGAAGGAGCTTGTGGAGCTTCTAAAGTACTATATTACACTTGTAGTCGTTACTGTGATTTCCATTGTATTACATTATCTGGTTGCTCTTATTTGGAGTATCATGTGTGTTTTCTATCTCTGCCAATTTAAATAGTAGTTGAAATATAAAGACTGAGCCTGATAGATGGGACCCAGTTACCAGAACCTGACAAATGGGACCCAGTTACTAGAACCTGACAACAGGGACCCACTTGACTAGTTGACCCATTTAAAAAAAATAAAAATGAAACTCTTGAGATAAAAAGGCCATGGCCCAAAATTAAAAAGGCTGTAATGTTGGGCTTGGCCCATGAAGTCGATCAAAAATTAACAGACAAAATAAATATTAAAAAGGCCGAATTAATGGGCTCGACCCATGTAGAAAACCGAATTGGACCGGGCTGAATCTTGTGCCACATCAGCTTGCCACGCTGGATGCCTACGTGGCCTGGGGAGGTTGCTAGTGACCAAAACGCCACAGTAGACATATTTTGGTCATAAACGTCTACGACCTTCTCACAGAGAAGGTCGCTATAGTCAGTTTACGACCGCCAGCTTTTGACCTTCTGTTTTTGGTCACAAAAAGGTCGTAAATGGAAATTTCTGACCTTTCAGTGACCAATAGTCAAGGTCACAAGTTGACATATTTCTTGTAGTGCTCCAAAACTCCTTGGACGAAGTCGAGTCTAGTCAATTGCAAAACTTTTACTAACATGGTTGTGTGGCTTACGGGCCCACGTCGCCACTGGGTGGTATTATGATCTTTTATTTCTCGTCTATACTCTGGGACTCTGATCTCTCTTCTATTTAGGTTAAATGATTTTACTAACGCCGACTCTAGGTTCTCGTAACTACTTCCTCCCGGAGAACCCCTCACTCCAGATGATTGCTCCGTGCACCGGAAGATTCTGAAGATACTCTCCGATGTTCTCTCGAGACTTTGTGCCCGTCGCTTTTGCAATCCCCTACCACCGATCTGTCCCTATGGATAAATACATACACGTGTCGTTCTTACTTTTATTCCCAGCTTCTCTTATTGTTACAAGATACATCAAATTATTCTCCAACTTTTAAGAATCATTTGAGCTTACTGCCTTGCAGTTGTTTGCCATGTGAATACCCCCTACGAATAATTCCTCACATTTATCAAGGGTTCGTTCATCCCCAGTTGATACATGTATTTCACAAAAGTCTTCGAAATACCATTCGATCTTCCAAAAATCCTCAACAACCTATTGCTCTTGAAATTCTTGCTTGCCTACATTATGATAATCCCATAAGTCTGGTAATCTTATTGGCATTCTTTGTCATTATCATTTTGAGTCTGTTGATTCAATATGTTGTGAATGCTCGCAATCATCAACCAGATCCTAGAATTCATCCTTCCGGCTCAGGCATCATTTTGAACATGAGCTGGTCCTCGACCCATCAAGTTTTCATCAAATGTACCCCTAGGTCTATTCAACTTATCCATTCTTAATCAGAGAGTTTGCTTCTGATCCCTTGATTTGGAAATCATAATTCCTTTGCATTTGGGCTTTGAATTAGTCAGTTGTTTCTACAATACGTTGCCCTTTCGTTCCTTCTTCCTCTGATAGAGTACCGATACTCGCATCAGCTCCATTGTAGACCACAAGACCCCTTGTCGGATTATTATCCGACAGTGTCCTTCATATTCAATAACCTTGTGAGCCTTTCCATGGGTATATATTGCCTTTGGTAAAATTGCCTTTGTCAACCAGGCTCTACTTTCGTGCTTGTGCTAATTACTCCTGAAGTTTGTGGTATATGTTCATAAGATGCCCCGATGGGTTGGACCAACGCCTTCCCTAATCTGATTGAACCCATAAGATTTCACGGGTCATACTTATCTGCTATTGCACCAGGTAAAACTTTCAATAACTAAATGTCATTTTTCTGAAACGTGAGAAGTGAATGAAAGGTCATGCATTGGAGAAGTGGGAGTCAACCTTGAACTTTGTGTTCTTGCCCATGGACACAATGCAGATCTTATCATGGAAGCTTCTCATAAAAATATAATTACCCCCTTGTTGTAGGTTCATCTTGTATCTGTGGTTCGATAATTTACATATGTGGTTTTGACCATTTTGTTCTCCTTTGATTCCATTTCTTAGACAAGTCAATGCACTTGCCTTTTGCAGATCAATACATCTCCGCAACCCCTATTTTGGCCCTCCTTCAAGTATTACCCTCTGGTATCTCGAGAATATCAAAGAACTATGTTGCTTCCTATGAGTTTTCATCTAGTATTACTTCTCACCGATTCTAGATTTTCCACGGGTTCTGAGTGGTTAAACACTCAAGGACACCGATAACTGAATCGTTTCCGTACTACAATTCAACAACTCTTAGTAATCTTCTTTACTTACGAGTTTGAACCCGATCATGCCATTCCTTGCCCGTTTGGCTATATCATTATCATGATGATTTTAACTGTACTTCCTGGTCCTTATTCCCGGAGCACAGCTTTCGACGATGAGCTAAGCTTACGTCGATCTTCCTCGTCATATCATTCAACTTGAACGGCAAGCTTGAGTTTGAGTTCGTGTCGTGCCCTTGGTTCCGATAACCTTTCACTTCATCATTCATTTGACTTGATGTCATCGCCGATTGATTACATCTTCATGAACTGTCTCGACAAATGAGTTGTGATCATCATCAACATTCTGAGCTCTTCCAAGATATCTATCGAATTCTTGATGAGGAATACCATCGTTGCCTCCCGATGGTTTGCATTACCATCGACAACGTTATTGCCTTCCCTCCAACACAAACTTGTTCATGTTTTGTGTAGTACATTGAGTTCCCTTCTATCTACCTTAGGTTATGCTCTACCTTGAAGTATTACTATCTTTTACGTCAAGGATGTTGTGAGGATTGATCCATGCCTTAAGAATTCTTGAAATAGTGATACTTCTCACCATCACCATTCTTTCTTAGTCCCCGTGTTGTTTATAACTGGAAAACCGACAATTGAACTATGTTGTGCGAATTCAAAACTTCTAGCAACCCTATTGCTTTGAAGTTAATGGTCGATAGTTTCATTCTAAGTCTCTTGCTTATTGAATCGTCATTCAAACATTGATCGTGCTACCTAGTCCAGATTTTTGGGTGCACTTTTCAACCAATGTTTAATTGTGTATGTTTTCCTAGAGCATACATGATTATTCTGATAAATGATATCTCCGTGTTCACGCAATTGTGGAAATCCATGTTTTTGGAAGTCTCAATGAATTATCGTTGAGTCCACCAGCCACTTCCTCATCATCTCCTTTGTTTGATGATGAACTCTTGTTTCGAAACTCGCTTCCATAGTTCATTACCCGAGAATCTTACAATGTCATCTCAACAATTTGTGTTGCACCTTTTTCTTCTCAGGCATCTCGAGTCTGAGTTATCCTGACACCAATCATATCTGAATCTCGGTCAGATGTGATGGTTGGAACATATTTCCAAGAGTTATCACATCAGTCTTTATGTGACCTGGTAAGGTGATGTCGTTCCTAGCACACCTGGCCCGAAGCCCTGTTGTTATAGATTCCGCTTCAGCAAGGTTATACATTCTTCCATGAGGAAATTGTAAGACTTGTTCGACAAGTTATTCCTGATGGATCCTTTGTGTTTCCAAAGTTTGATCTTCACCCTTTGACCATGCCAATCCTATCTCGAAGCATGTCTATGGTATTCCAATTTTCAACAAGAACATTTGAAGCCCAATGCTAAATGTTTCCTGCTCAATTATCCAAACACCATTTTATGGGTAATGTCATGAAATTTCTCTCCCCTACCTAAAGAGTTTTCTACATTATTTCCTGTCATGGATATCATGCTCTACTTGTCCTTGGGAAGGATATACCCTTGAAATATGTCTTTAAACACATTTTCCTTTCCATTGTTCTGTTTAATCTGATAATCATATTTCCTTTCCATTGGTTGGTTTAACGTTTCTTGTGATCTATATGATCTAAGTAGTAATATTCTCCTGCTTATGTAAACACCTCGGTGTACAATTCTGTCAGTAGGACCCTGTTACTACTGTTGATGACACTCCGGTAACCACTGATGGACGAGAACTTTGCCTATAGGTCCGCCTCGTTTCAGCGAGCAGGAAAAATGGTTCTCTTTGTCCCTCACCCTTAGTACCAACGATTATTGCCGACATAACTGACAGATTTTCCTTTGACATGCCTTGTTATCGTCACCATGCAAGATGTCGTCGTCCTTCCAACTTTAACCCACATGGTGGGCCCATAACCATAGGTCCCAGGATCGAAACCTGACGCTCATGTACGTCCCTGTTTCCAAAAGTTATTCCTCACACTGGCTTAGTATGTAATTCACGAGCCACCTTCCTAGAGATGATCTACTCTGGTATCAAATACAATATTTAGTTCATTGCTCTGAACCCCTTTCACCTTCTGATTAGGCATCGAACGATTGCCTGCCCGTTCGAAACTTCTCATGGTACCTTATTATTTTGCTCCCGATGTTTATCTTAAGTTCAATTCTAGAGATACTTCCTGCCACTTTCCCTGAGCTATCTACCATATAATCAACCTTGATAGGTCCGTTCTTCCGAAGTTAACCCTTGTCCCTTCATAAATACGGTGAAGATCCAGAAGGAAGAACGACAACTTCATCATGATGCATTGATGCAGAGGAATGAAAACATCAATGAAAGGGATCAACTTCTTCGAGAAGAGCAACCAAGAACAAGATGACCCGTTAGAATTTCTTAACTAGAACTTTCCCCATTACTCCACCTCTTAAAATCTCGGGACGACATTTCTTGTAGTGGAGGAGATTTGTAACACCCCGAGAATCATGCTACAGTAATCTCCTTCTAGCGGTGCCAAGTCATCACATTAAATTTTTACTAATCATCACTTTCTTCCAAACCGACCTCAAATTCAAATTTAAATGACAAGCCCAATTATTATTGCTTCAAAATATAAAACTAAAATGTTCGAGTTTTAGTATAAATTCCTCTGGCCAGTTGTCATATTGGATCCAACATCATTTGACTCACCATTTATTTTCTAGTAAAATATTAAGTGGTCCAAAATAAACAAAAATAAGATTTTCAAAATAAACAAATGGTTATATATATTTCCAAATGCCCCCAAACTTTGGGTGCCTTTTCAAAGTATTGCATTTGAATTATGTGTCAAGTTTTGAAGTGAACGAAATTCATTTACTATAAATTAAAATGCAAAACATGAAAGAAATACAAAGCAGTCAAAGAAAGAAAGAAGGAAATGCACACTGTGCACCTTAGCCCGTTTAACGACAGTGCACGACCCAAGCCCACCACGGTCTTCTCCTACTTCCTACTGTATAGGAGGAGGCAGCGCCCTGGTGTGGCCGCGCACACGGCCGTCCACGCCAAGGATGTCACCATGTTGACCATTCGAAGCCCCTGAAGATGCATAAGGACCTCCCCGACCGAGTGGACAAACCCTAGCCATCCAGTTCGTCCCCCCTCACGCCTCTCTGTTCCGATTTAGAGCTCGCCCGGGTCATGGTCGTCATGGTCATCGTCGTCACCGCGGCCATCGTCCACCTCAGCGCCTGAGGAGACGTCGAGGAGCTCCGCCATCGTCGTCTCCTTCTCCCTCGCCGAAGGGCTCAAGCTAGGACGCCCAGTACGCTCGGGATCGCCGGCGTCTTCACCATAGCCGGAGTAGCTGTCAACATCAGTCCCCACCTCAGGTGCCCCCCCGACCTGTTCGAGCACGTCCCTGACCTCCTCCCAGTGAGCCTCATCAATTCCCCCTTCCCCCCTTTTGATTTGTTGCCGTTTGCCGTCGTCCCCAAGCTCGGTCGTCCTCTTCCATGGCCGTGTTCGAGCCTTAGTGTATGCGCACGCGCTTGTGCCTGCTCCTCCCGACGGTGGTTGCGGCCTGGCTCCGCCCCCCCCCCCCCCCGCCTGCTATGTTGTCGCCGCCGGCTATAGACTGTTGCTGTGCTACACCCCTGCTCTCTGGTTGCAGCTCACCCAAGCGCCGTGGCCGTCCCGTCGTTGCGTCGCGTAGCTCTCATGCTACCCCTACACCGCGCGCTTTGGCCCTCCACCGCGCCCGCTTCCTTTGCTGCTGCCATTGCCGCGCTGCTGCTGCTCATGGAGCTGCTGGCCGCGCGCGTCTCCGCTGCCCGTCGGTGCTCAGCGCCGTTGGCCACCCCTGCTCACGTGCTCACACCCACCCCCGCTCCGTCTCGCTGCTCACGCATGCCGCATCCAGCCTCCCGCATCCGCCTCGCCCCGCTGTAGCTTTTGCCGCCACCGCCGTCCGCAGCTCTACCGCGCCGACACCGCCCCTTGCCGATGCGGCCCCGCTGCCGCCCAGCCGTGCGCCGACCCCTCCGGCCCCGTCCCGCGGCCGCCTCCACCCTGCTGCGCTTGACCACCGCAGCCTCTGCTGGCCGGCTGCGCTGAGCCGGGCTCCCTGCCATGGTCGTGAGTAGGCCTCTGGCCGCCGACGGGTTGTGCGTTCATGCGTGCCCTGACTATGAGGCCGGCTATGCCTCTGCTAGTGGGCCAACCCAAAATAGATTAGGGGGCCTAATTAATTCTATTAACTTAGCCTTTTACTAACTTTTCTCTTACATGTGGGTCCTCCTGCTAATAAAACGTGGCTAAATAAGTTTACTGAAACTGTGTCAATGACATGTGGCCCCACATGTCAGCTTGACCCGGTCAACCTTGACTTTGTTGACCCACTGGTTGGGCAGTTGACAAAGTCAACTGGTCCCACATGTCATCCTCTTTGGTTATGTACCCATTGGGTACGGATAGCCTTTTTCTATTTAATTTCTAAATAAAAAATTCCAGAAATTTCAGAATAATATTAAAACTTTGAAAAATCATAGAAAACAACCGTAGCTCGGATGAAAAAGTTTTCTACATGAAAGTTGATCAGAACGACGAGACGAATCCGAATACGTGGTCAGTTTGTTCGCCACATGTCCCTAGCATAGAGAACATGCAACTTTTCCCCTCCGAATCGTCTGCACGAAAACGCGGAACACCGGGAATACTTTCCCGGATGTTTCCCCCTTCTTTGGTAGCACCTAATACTACGTTAGGTCATTCCTAGCACCGCGTATTGCCATGTTATGCTTTGTGATGCTTTGATTGCTCTGTTATTTATTGTATTCCCCCTCCGTTACTTCTTTCCGGTAGACCTCGAGACCGCGGTTGAACCAGTGATCGACTACTTCACCTTCGAGGGCCCGTTTCTGTCTGCAGAGCAACCAGGCAAGCCCCCCCCCCCTTGATCACCAGATATCACCTATTTCTTCTCTCTACTGCTTGCATTAGAGTAGTGTAGCATGTTACTGCTTTCGGTTAATCCTATTCAATTGCATAGCCTCTCATTGTTGCTACAGTTGTTGAGACCTTACTTGCAATCCTAAATGCTTAGTATAGGATGCTAGTTTATCATCAGTGGCCCTACATTCTCGTCCGTCTGCCATGCTATACTATCGGGCCATGATCACTTGGGAGGTGATCATGGGTATATACTTATATACATAATATGTGATACATGTGGTGACTAAAGTCGGGTCGGCTCATAGAGTACCCGCAAGTGATTCCGATGTGGGGGCTGAAGGGGCAGGTGGTTCCATCCAGGTAGTGGTGGGCCTGGGTTCCCGACGACCCCCGACTGTTACCTTGTGGTGGAGCGACACGGCACGTTGAGACCACCTAGGAGAGAGGTGGGCCTGGCCCTGATCGGCGTCCGTAGATACATCAATTAACACGCTTAACGAGATCTTGGTATTTGATCTGAGTCTGGCCACTGGCCTATACGCACTAACAAACTACACGGGAACAGTTATGGGCACTCGATGTCGTGGTATCAGTCGAAGCCTTCGTGATGTCAGCGACTGAGCGACGCACGCTGGGTTGGACCGCGTAACGCAACTTCCTTTGTAATGGAGGTTGCTAGGTCTGCTCACCGGCTGCCCTCGCAACATGCAGGTGTGCAATGGGCGATGGGCCCAGACCCCTGCGCGCATAGGATTTAGACCGGTGTGCTGACCTCTTTGTTGTGCCTAGGTAGGGCTGCGACGTGTTGATCTTCTGAGGCTGGGCATGACCCAGGAAAGTGTGTCCGGCCAAGGGTGATTGAGCGTGTTGGGAAATGTGGTGCACCTCTGCATGGAAGTTTATCTATTCGAATAGCCATGTCCCTCGGTAAAAGGATGACCCGGAGTTGTACCTTGACCTTATGAAAACTAGAACCAGATACTTAATAAAACACACCATTCCAAGTGCCAGATACAACCTGGTGATTGCTCTCTCACAGGGCGACGAGGAGATGATCGTCGGGTAGGATTATGTTATGTGATGATACTTGGTTAACTTACCATCTACTCTCTTCTACTGCTTCAAGATGGAGGCTGCCAGAAGCATAGTCTTCGATAGGACTAGCTATCCCCCCTCTTATTCTGGCATTCTGCAGTTCAGTCCACATACACTACCCCTTTCATTGATACCAATGCATATGTAGTGTAGCTCCTTGCTTGCGAGTACATTGGATGAGTACTCACGGTTGCTTTGCTCCCCCTTTTTCCGTTTCTATATCCGGTTGTTACGACCAAGCGTTGGAGCCCAGGAGCCACATGCCACCATCGACGATGACTCCTACTACACTGGAGGTGACTACTACGTGCAAGCCGCTGACGACGACTAGGAGTAGTTTAGGAGGGTCCCAGGCAGGAGCCCTTGCCTTTTCGATCGTTGCTACTTTTGTGCTAGCCTTCTTAAGGCAAACTTGTTTAACCTTATGTCTGTACTCAGATATTATTGTTTCCGCTGACTCTTATGTTTTCGAGCTTATGTATTCGAGCCCTCAAGGCCCCTAGCTTGTAATATAAAGCTTGTATTATTTTAATTTGTGTCTAGAGTTGTGTTGTGATATCTTCCCGTGAGTCCTTGATCTTGATCATACACATTTGCGTGTATGATTAGTGTACGGTCAAATCTAGGGTGTCACGGGAGAGGATGAAATTGATGATTAGAAATTGCCCTACTCATGGTTTGAATTTGTGGATGATTATACAAAACTTTTATGCCGGATTGAATTTTGCTTCTAGAAATCTTTTAGATTCAGCTGCAGGAGGCACTTTTATGGAAATTATTTGAGGAGAAGCTACTAAACTCCTAGATAATATTATGGTTAATTATTCTCAGTGGCATACCGAAAGATCTTCCACTAGTAAAAAAGTACATGCAATTGAAGAAATAAATGTTTTGAGTGGAAAGATGTATGAGCTTATGAATTTTTTTGCTAGTTAGAGTGATCCTATTGATCCTAATGATATGCTTTTGTCTACTTTGATTGAAAACAATAATGAATCTATGTATGTTAATTTCGTTGGTAGGAACAATTTTGGTAATAATGCGTATAGAGGTAATTTTAATCCTAGGTCGTTTCCTAGTAATTCCTCTAACAATTATGGTAATTACTACAACAATTCTTATGGAAATTATAATAAGATGCCCTCTGAATTTGAGAATAGTGTTAAAGAATTTATTAGTTCGCAAAAGAATTTCAATTCTTTGTTTGAATTTTTTTTCTTAAGATTGATGATTTGGCTAGGAACGTGGATAGAATTTCTCTTGATGTTGATTCTTTGAAACTTAGATCTATTCCACCTAAGCATAATATCAATGAGTCTCTCAAAGCCATGATAATTTCCATTGATGAATTCAAAGAAAGAACCGCTAAGATGAGTGCTAAGAAAGATTGGTTTATAAAAGCGTGTTCTTCTAGTTTCCGTGAAAATAATGATGAAGATATAAAAGTGATTGATGTGACTCCTATTGAATCTTTTTCCAATATAAATCCTGATAAAGATGGGACTGGAGATGAGTCAACTTTCATTAGAAGTCATCCCAATGATTCAGAGGGTTTAGATCTTGAAGCAAAAATTGATAAAAGTTGGATTGAAGAGGTCAAAACTTTAGATAGCAATGAACCCACTATTTTGGATTTCAAGGACTTTGATTATGATAATTGCTCTTTGATACATTGTATTTCTTGTTGCAATCCATGTTGAATTTTCCTCATGCTTATAATCAAAACAAAGCTGTTACTAAACTTATGGTTGATGCTATGATGCAATCTTATGAAGAAAAGCTTAATTTGGAAGTTTGTATTCCTAGAAAACTTTATGATGAGTGGGAACCTACTATTAAGATTAAGATTAAAGATTATGAATGCTATGCTTTGTGTGATTTGGGTGCTAGTGTTTCCACGATTCCGAAAACTTTATGTGATGTGTTAGGTTTCCGTGAAGTTGATGATTGTTCCTTAAATTTGCATCTTGCAGATTCCACTATTAAGAAACCTATGGGAAGAATTAATGATGTTCTTGTTGTTGCAAATAGGAATTATGTGCCCGTATATTTCATTGTTCCTGGTATAGATTGCAATCCTACATGTCCTATTATTCTTGGTAGACCTTTCCTTAGAACGATTGGTGCAATAATTGATATGAAAGAAGGAAACATTACATTTCAATTTATATTAAGGAAAGGCATGGAACACTTTCCAATAAAGAAACTTAAATTGCCTAATGAATCTATTATGATATCCACTTATGGATTGCATGCCAAAGATGAGAATACTTAGATCTATTCGTGTTTTTATGCCTAGCTAGGGGCGTTAAACAATAGGGCCTGTTGGGAGGCAACCCAATTTTATTTTTGTTCTTATTTTTTAGGTCCTGTTTTGCTTTGAATAAATCATCTAGCCTCTGGTTAGATGTGTTTTTTGTATTTTAATTAGTGTTTGTGCCAAGTAAGACCTTTGGGATAGCTTACGATGATAGTTGATTTGATCCTGCTGAAAAACAGAAACTTTTGCACCCAGGAGATTAGTTTTAATTTTTAACAGAAGTGTGATAAAATACTGTTTATTTTTGAAGAGGATTAATAAAAAAATTATCTAGGACTTCCTAATTTTTCAGATTTTTTTGAGTTAAATAAGTCTTCGAAATCTCCATATTGCTACAGACTGTTCTGTTTTGACAGATTCTGTTTTGCGCGTGTTGTTTGCTTATTTTGATGCATCTATGGCTAGTATCGGGGGGTATGAACCATGGAAAATTTGGAATACGGTAGATATTACACCAATATAAATAAAGAATGAGTTCACAACAGTACCAAAAGTGGTGATTTATTTTCTTATACTAACGAAGCTTATGAGATTTTATGTTGGAGTTTTGTGTTGTGAAGTTTTCAAGTTTTGGGTAAGGATTTGATGTACTATGGAATAAGGAGTGGCAAGAGCCTAAGCTTGGGGATGCCCAAGGCACCCCAAGGTAATATTCAAGGATTTCAAAAAGCTCAAGCTTGGGGATTCCCCAGGAAGGCATCCCCTCTTCGTCTTCGTCTATCGGTAACTTTACTTGAGGCTATATTTTTATTCACCACATGATATGTGTTTTGCTTGGAGCGTCTTGTATGATTTGAGTCTTTTATTTTTAGTTTGCCACAATCATCCTTGCTGTACACACCTTTTGAGAGAGACACGCATGAATCGTGATTTACTAGAATGCTCTATGTGCTTCACTTATATCTTTTGAGCTAGGCAAATTTGCTCTAGTGCTTCAATTATATCTTTTAGAGCACGGTGGTGGTTTTATTTTATAGGAATTGTTGAACTCTCGTACTCCACTTATATTATTTTGAGAGTCTCTAAACAGCATGGTAATTTGCTTTGGTTATAAGATTAGTCCTAATATGATAGGCATCCAAGAGGGATATAATAAAAACTTTCATATTAAGTGCATTGAATGTTATGAGAAGTTTGATTGCTTATGATTGTTTTGATATATGAAGATGGTGATATTAGAGTCATGCTAGTAAGTAGCTGTGAATTTGAGAAATACTTGTGTTAAAGTTTGTGAGTCTCGTAGCATGCACGTATGGTGAACCGTTATGTGATGAAGTCGGAGCATGATTTATTTCTTGGTTGTCTTCCTTATGAGTGGCGGTCGGGGATGAGCGATGGTCTTTTCCTACCAATCTATCCCCCTAGGAGCATGCGCGTAGTAATTTTTTTCGATGACTAATAGATTTTTGCAGTAAGTATGTGAGTTCTTTATGACTAGTGTTGAGTCCATGGATTATACACACTGTCACCTTTCCGCCATTGCTAGCCTCTCTAGTATCGCGCAACTTTCGCCGGTACCATAAACCCACCACATATCCTTCCTCAAACAGCCACCATACCTACCTATTATGGCATTTCCATAGCCATTCCGAGATATATTGCCATGCAACTTTCCACCATTCCATTTATTATGACACCCTCCATCATTGTCATATTGCTTTGCATGATCATGTAGTTGACATCGTATTTGTGGAAAAGCCACCATTCATCATTTTTTATACTTGTCTCTCTTGATTCATTGCACATCCCGGTACACTGCCGGAGGCATTCACATAGAGTCATATTTTGTTCTAAGTATCGAGTTGTAATTCTTGAGTTGTAAGTAAATAAAAGTGTTATGATCTTCATTATTAGAGAATTGTCCCATGTGAGGAAAGGATGATGGAGACTATGATTCCCCCACAAGTCGGGATGAGACTCCGGGCGAAAAAAAGGCCAAAAAAATGAGAGAAGGCCCAAATAAAAAATAAAAAATGAGAGAAAAAAAGAGAAGGGACAATGTTACTATCCTTTTTGTCACACTTGTGCTTCAAAGTAGCACCATGATCTTCATGATAGATAGTCTCCTATGATATCACTTTCATATACTAGTGGGAATTTTTCATTATAGAACTTGGCTTGTATATTCCAATGATGGGCTTCCTCAAATTGCCCTAGATCTTCGTGAGCAAGCGAGTTGGATGCACACCCACTTAGTTTCTTTTTGAGCTTTCATAAACTTATAGCTCTAGTACATCCGTTGCATGGCAATCCCTACTCACTCACATTGATATCTATTAATGGGCATCTCCATAGCCCGTTGGTACACCTAGTTGATGTGAGACTATCTTCTTTTTGTCTTCTCCACAACCACCGTCTATTCCACCTATGGTGCTATGTCAATGGCTCACGCTCATGTATTGTGTGAAAGTTGAAAAAGTTTGAGAACGTCAAAAGTATGAAACAATTGCTTGGCTTGTCATCGGGGTTGTGCATGATTTAAATTTTTTGTGTGATGAAGATGGAGCATGGCTAGACTATATGATTTTCTAGGGATAAGCTTTCTTTGACCATGTTATTTTGAGAAGACATAATTATTTCGTTAGTATGCTTGAAGTATTATTGTTTTTATGTCAATATTAAACATGCTTTGAATCTTACGGATCTGAACATTCATGCCACAATAAAGAGAATTACATGGATAAATATGTTAGGTAGCCACATCAAAAATTCCGTTTTTATCATTTACCTACTCGAGGACGAGCAGAATTGAGCTTGGGGATGCTTGATACGTCTCCAACATATCTATAATTTTTGATTGTTCCATGCTATTATATTATCTGTTTTGGATGTTTTATATGCATTAATATGCTATTTTATATGATTTTTGGGACTAACCTATTAACCTAGAGCCCAGTGCCAGTTTTTGTTTTTTCCTTGTTTTAGAGTTTCGCAGAGGAATACCAAACGGGGTCCAAACGGAATAAAACTTTGGCCATGATTTTTCTTGGAGCAGAAGACACCCAGGAGACTTGGAGTAAAAGTCAGAGGAGCCTCGAGGCGGCCACAAGGGTGGAGGGTGGGCCCAGGGGGTGGGGCGCCCCCTCCCCCCGAGGTTGTGGGGCCCTCGTAGCTCCCCTAGCCTAATTCTTTCTCCTATATATACTCTTGTACCCCAAAAACATCCCAGGGAGCCACAAAACCACTTTTCCAACACCGCAACCTTTTGTACCCGTGAGATCCCATCTTGGGGCCTTTTTTGGCATCCTGCCGGAGGGGGAAACTATCACGGAGGGCTTATACATCAATACCATTGCCTCTCCGATGAAGCATGAGTAGTTTACTTCAGACCTATGGTTCCATAGCTAGTAGCTAGATGGCTTCTTCTCTCTCTTTGATTCTCAATACAAAGTTCTCCTTGATGTTCTTGGAGATCTATTCGATGTAATACTCTTTTGCGGTGTGTTTGCCGAGATCCGATGAATTGTGGATGTATGATCATCTTATCTATGAATATTATTTGAATCTCCTCTGTATTCTTTTATGCATGATTTGATATCTTTGCAAGTCTCTTTGAACTATCGATTTACTTTGGCCAACTAGATTGGTTTTTCTTGCAATGGGAGAAGTGCTTAGCTGTGGGTTCAATCTTACGGTGTCCTTTCCCAGTGACAGTAGGGGCAGCAAGGCACGTATTGTATTGTTGTCATCGAGGATAACAAGATTGGGTATTCATCATATTGCTTGATTTAATCCCGCTACATCATGTCATCTTGCTTAACGCGTTACTCTATTCTTATGAACTTAATACTCTAGAAGCAGGCAGGAGTCGATCATTGTGTGGAGTAATAGTAGTAGATCCAGAATCATTTTGATCTACTTGACACGGACGTGATGCCTATATTCATGATCATTGCCTTAGATATTGTCATAACTTTGCGCTTTTCTATCAATTGCTCAGTAGTAATTTGTTCACCCACTGTAATTTCTATCTTGAGAGAAGCCACTAGTGAAACCTATGGACCACGTGTCTATTTTCCATCATATAAGTTTCCGATCTACAATTCTAGTTTACTATTTACTTTCCTTTGCAATCTTTACTTTCCGTTCCATAAACCAAAAATACCAAAAATATTACTTTACCGTTTATCCATCTCTATCAGATCTCACTTTGCTAATAACCGTGAAGGGATTGTGTCGGTGTCAGAACCGGCGGATCTCGGGTAGGGGGTCCCGAACTGTGCGTCTAAGGCGGATGGTAACAGGAGGCAGGGGATACGATGTTTTACCCAAGTTCGGGCCCTCTTCATGGAGGTAAAACCCTACGTCCTGCTTGATTTATTCTTGATGATATGAGTATTACAAGAGTTGATCTACCACGAGATCGGAGAGGCTAAACCCTAGGAGCTAGCCTATGGTATGTTTGTATGTTATCCTACGGACTAAAACCCTCCGGTTTATATAGACACCAGAGGGGGCTAGGGTTACACAAGGTCGGTTACAAAGGAGGAGATATACATATCCGTATTGCCTAGCTTGCCTTCCACGCCAAGTAGAGTCCCATCCGGACACGAGACAAAGTCTTCAATCTTGTATCTTCATAGTCTAACAATCCGGCCAAAGGATATAGTCCGGCTGTCCGGAGACCCCCTAATCCAGGACTCCCTCAGTAGCCCCTGAACCAGGCTTCAATTATGACGAGTCCGGCGCGCAGTATTGTCTTCGGCTTTGCAAGGCGGGTTCCTCCTCCGAATACACCACAGAAGAATTTGAATACAAGGATAGTGTCCGACCCTGTAAAATAAGTTCCACATACCACCATAGAGAGAGTAATATTTCCACAAATCTAATCTGCTGACACGTGTTGGCAACATGACATTATGCCATGGCTTGGTGATTATTCGAACCGTTTCCTTTAACTAGCCCCGCACATAACGCGAGGCAGTTTCTTGACACGTCTTGTCAAAGCAGAGATCGTGTCCCCCTTATTACGGGATTCTCATCAATACGAGCGTGGGTAACCCAACCACGCCTAGGAGTCCTAGATTTTAGGCAAGTCCCAAACGGCCACGAGGAGGACGCTTGATATTCACCCTCTTTATAAAGGGTCAAGGTTTTTACCTTTTTCCTCCCGTGCTCAATCAAATCCTTCCCCCGCCTCGAGTTCTAACACTAAAAACCCAGGTTAGGTGCTTCGGACCTTCAATCATGTCCGGATCCAGCCTCCAGGGCCGGTGGATGCCCTCCTCCGTCACGGAAGAGGATATCAAGAAGTTGAGGGAGGCAATATACTTGACCGCTGAAGTATCGCATCGGCTGCCCGCCCGAGGGCAGGTTGTCCCTACTCCCAAACCCAACGAAGACGCCGTGTTCATCTCCCACTTCCCCCGAGGACTAGGCCTCACTCTGGATCCCTTCGTTAGGGGTTTGATGTTTTATTACGGGCTTGATTTCCACGATCTAGCCCCGGATTCCTTTCTCCACTTCTCGGCATTTATTGTCGTATGTGAGGCCTTCCTCCGCATTACCCCTCACTTCGGCCTGTGGCTCAAGACCTTTGATGTGAAGCCGAAGACGGTCGAGGGGCAATATGAAGCGTGCGGGGGTGCATTAATAAGCAAGATTGCTGGAGCTCCGTGGCCAAAAGGTTCCTTTCCAGAGGTGTCCAGATTATGGCAAAGGGAGTGGTTCTAGATCACCGCTCCCAGAAGTGCCAAGTGGTGGCTCCCCCCGCCTTTCGCTCGGGCCCTCCACCACAATTGATGTCATGGATCAGCAGGGGGCTGAGCTGGGGTCCAGCCAAGGATGTGCCCATACTGCAGAGCCGCATCCAGGATCTCTTCGAGGGAGATTTTAGTTTGGTTATGGTAGTGCAAGTCATGCTAGTTCGTCAAGTCTAGCCTTGCAAACGCCGGCCCCTCCGTTTATGGGAATTCAACCCACAAGGACCGTGCGCTATTCAGAATTTCCTCGGCCTGACGCACGAGTAGATGTACAAGTCGTTCTTCGGACCCCAGATAGAGTGTCCGGACACCTCCGAGGACGTGGGTCTGAGAAGCAACCGCACCGCGGCCCAAGTAAGTAATCCTCTAACCGAACACACTGTCTTTCTTTTATCATGACATCATTCCGAAGAATCGCTCTTTGACCAGGACTGGATAGCAAAGGCGAAGATGATCCGGTGTTCGGCTCCCCTTCCCGAAGGCTTGGACAATCCGGTGCTGGAAAAGATGCTCGAGCCAGCACCTTGCCTGGTGCCCTCAAAGGAAGATGAAGGGGGGAATAAAGAGGGCCAAAGCGGGCCTCCACCACTACCTGTTCCAACCGAGGGAACGGGCACCTCCGTGAGGGAGGATAGCCAAGGGAAGGAATCTAACATTCCCTCACCCTGGGGGAGGATGAGGACTACCTCTAATGATCCAGAAACCAAGGTTTCCAAACGGGGGAAGAAAACTCCACCAGAGCGTCCCGTCTCGGATGGTGCTCTTGCTGCACAAAGTTCGTGCAGGGATCAGCCCTCTAACGAGTCATAAGTGATCAAAATCTACTTAATAGTAGATATATTCTACCTTACTTCCGAGGAAAATAACCGAAGCATTTATCTTGCAGTTCGGATCTTAGCCCTTCTCAACAGAGCTCGTCTTCAGGGGACCTTCTTCCGGAGATGATGTAGAGCGAAACGCCTCCCCCGGACTCCCCCGCTCAAGAAGCAGGCGACCTTGAAGTGTCGTCATGGAGGGCCTCTCCGGATCTGGTGAGGCCAGAAGATAATCCTATAGTCACCCGAAGTCTCCAGCATCCGGCTCTTGAAGAGGGCAGACAAAATAGTCCGGCGCCGTCTGGTATGCGGTCGGACGTACTGAGGGATCTGCTGAAGCGAGCGACCATCTCGGAAGAACACCGTGCGTTGATGGGTACGGTGATGGAAATGATTTCGTCCGCCGAAAGCGGGTTGCATGACGCCTTTATGAGTCTACTAACGGGCTTTGAGGTACGTGAAATGATATACCTTTGTGATAGTACCGCACATTTTTAGGTGTGCCCTGTGTAGATAGTAGCCCCTGAGACTCTGGTTGTCACCGAGAACGGTGGCAAACAGAGGATCGTAGTCCCAGGTAATAACCATAACGCCTTTATGTGCAGGTAGTGGAGGCTCCGGTGGCTAGCCGGACTCATGAGTTTGCCGAACTAAAGCGGCAACTGGATGCGGCGGATGCCGGCATCGAGCTTGTTAACAAGCGGCTTGACGAGGCACAGGGTAAGTGATATTTTCTGGTGAATGTCACATAGTAGGAGCAGCGTGATGCCAGTATCTTTAATATGTTGTGACTGCAGATGGAGCTGCCACCGTGGAGACCCTTCGGGCGGAACTTGCCAGAGCCAAAGAACAAGCAAGGAGTAGTGATGCGGCTGCTTTGAAGGCGGCCGATGAGTTAAGAGCCGAGAAGGCCGCGCATTGCGAGAGGAAAGAGAAAACGGCCAAGATGGATGTAAGGTTAAAAGACACTGCCGACCATTGCCAGTTCCTTGAGGAAGAAAACCAAGCGAAGGCGACGGACCTTGAAAAGGCCACGACGGCGACCAAAGACACCCGTTCTGCCATGGGAGCGAAGAAGGAGGAGCTGCATGAAGCCTGTGACATTGTGGCTGGGAAGCCCTTTTTGCTGCGGAGGAAGTTCGGAGATCCGCGGTATACCCCTCTGGATCGTCTGTGGAGTTCGGCAGACACATATCTGGACTTGGCGGCAAGCGCTGTCGATGCGGCCGAATACTTCCGAGATCAAATAGATCGTGAAGTGGACAAGCTATTCTAGGCGCAGTTTAACGTTCCAGAGCGTCCGCTTCCATTGACCGATCAGCTGGCCGAATGGGCCGAACTCAATAGGTTGTCCAGACTCGCCATAAGGTCTATCGTGGATCAGCTGTGGTCGGAAAGGCCAAAGCCGAACAGTTATTTTAGCCTGGTGTGATGAAGAGGTCGGCGTGCATAGAAGGCTCGCGGATGGCCCTTGCCTGTGTCAAAGCATACTGGGCGGAGATGGATGCTACCACTTTCGTGGCACAGGGTTCGGCCATAGGCCGAGTGGCTGCCGAGCACTATTTTGGAGAAGTTCTTGAGGGTGCTCGTTTGATAGAGGCCCGGTGCTCGAAGAATATTATGTTTGAGTGACATGTATTCCCATTGTAAAAACAATGTTTTATTAAATTTATCAAGGCTGTGTTTATACTTTTGCCCGAAAGTATTGTGATGCCTCCTGTGCGGCCGTTTATGTATATAACCTGAAAGATTGTAGTCGTTGGCTTCAGCCCCCACGCATACATTGCGGGGGTGTTCGCAGAAGACGCGTATTCACACTTAATCCAACATCTTGGTCCTAGTAAGGAGGTGATAGCGCAGCGAACTAGCCAACCAGACTATAATGCTTTAACACTTTCACTTAGCCATAGGAGTTTGACAGTGGGGCTATTATATAGCCCCTGGTGGCTTCGCACTCGCCCGGGTTCGGGGTGTGTACATGCCTGGCCGGGAAACGTCCCTTCGTTAATGCGGGGGAATCCCGAAGATTCCGATAGGTCATCGAGTGGTTGACCAGTCTCACGCTATATCATGACAGTCAGTTTTCGGCTTTCTCTACTGAGGTGCTCGTCCGGATGAACCAGGGCACAATCGCAGTAGTTCTCTTGGTGCCGCCTTAGCCGATAGAGCGGAACATAAGGCAGCAAAACACAGGAGCCAGGCAAACCCAACATTTGACCAAAGACATGGTTCGGAGCTGATGCATATAAGGCCAAACTCGCGACGCCGAACACTCCCTAAGGTATTCGGTCTTTATGGTGTAAACCGGGTCTAAACAGTACCCTTTGTAATAAGCCCCTGGTGTCCAGGTACGTGCATTATTCTGGTGTGGCCACATGCCAAGACGTCAGCATCCTTCTCGGTTGTACTGAGAATCCGAGGGATGTAAATCAACAAGAGACAATAAAAAGGGTTTACGCAGGGTCTTAATCTACAAAGAATCCTTGAACCGGGTCCCTACTGCACGTCTGCGCCTGTGTCTTCGTTGTGCCGTATTCTGGACGGGTGTAGCATGGTCATCTGAAAAAGAGAGGAACTTGATTGAAAAGTTGCCGTGCAAAAGTTAAGTTATACTAAATAAACAATATACAGTTGAAAATGAGTGAAGGTGAGCCTTATTGCCACTTTTGCGCGCGCGTTGAGGCTCTTGTATTGTAATAGGGGTATAGCCATCAAACCTGTATTAATTACATATAGCTGAGCCGGACTCGTCTAGCCGTGTCCGTGGTCTTAACGACCTGTCAAATGCTTGAGTTGGCGAGGCCGTTTAGTGTGCGGCGGCCAAGGCGGCCGCACCGTCTTCGGCGCGCAAGGAGCGCTCAATATTTTCCATTTATTGTAATGATGCCACGTGGACCGGGCATCTTGAGCTTGAGGGAAGCGTAATGCGGTATTGCATTAAAGCGAGCGAAAGCCTCGCATCCGAGTAGTGCTTGATAGCCACTTTGGAATGAAGCGACATGGAAGGTTAAATTTTCGCTGCGGAAGTTGTCGGGGGAGCCGAATATAACCTCTAGTAGCAGGGAGCCCCTGCAGTGAGCCTCCGGGCCTGGCGTTACTCCTTTAAAGGTAGCATTGCTGCGGAAAATTTTTGTTGGGTCTATCCCCATTTTGCAGACTGTGTCCTGATATATCAGATTTAAACTGCTGCCACCATCCATCAGGACTCGGGTGAAGTGGTATTCGTCAATTATTGGATCTAATACCAAGGCATCCCATCCTGCACGCCGGATACTTGCCGAATAATCCCGATGGTCGAAGGTGATCGGTTGGGACGACCAGTGGCGGAGCTCCGCGGTGATAGGCCCTGGGGCATGTTCCTCTAAGGGTGCCACTTTGTTTCTCCCTTTTATCACGTGTAACGCGTTGACTGTTTTGATTTCTGGTGGGAATTTCTTTTGTTCCCCTGTGCTTTGATTGCGAGGCTCATCCTCGTCTTCACTTGGTGTATCCTGCCCCTTGTGTTCGGCGTTGAGCTTGTCGGACTGTTTGAAGACCCGACATTCTCTGTGGGTGTGATTTGCAAATCTGGGATGCTATGGATCTGACATATTTGATCCAGAATTTTGTTTAGGCTGGACAGTTCGTCTCTGTTTCCTTTGGAGGGCGGCTTCTGCTGGCCTGGCCGAGAGCTTCTGAATCTGGCGTTTACCGCCGTGCTCTTCGGGATGTCTTCCTTATTCCGACGCTTGTTCTTGCTGCTTCGTGATTTCCCATTTCCATCCCTGACTTCAGAGGTACTTGGGTCGCTGGTGCTGCATCTGGCTAACCAGCTGTCCTCGCCCGCGCAAAAACGGGTCATGAGGCTTGTTAATGCTGCCATTGTTCTCGGCTTTTCTTGACCGAGGTGTCTGGCAAGCCATTCATCTCGGACGCTATGTTTAAAAGATGCTAAGGCTTCGGCGTCCGGACAGTCGACTATTTGGTTCTTTTTAGTGAGGAACCTGTTCCAAAGCTTTCGGGCTGACTCACCGGGCTATTGAGTTATATGACTTAAATCGTCTACATCCGGTGGTCGGACATATGTCCCTTGAAAATTTGCCCGAAAGGCGTCTTCGAGCTCTTCCCAGCTTCCGATGGAGTTCCCGGGGAGGCTTTTAAGCCAGTGCCGAGCTGGCCCTTTGAGCTTGAGGGGTAAGTATTTTATGGCGTGGAGATCATCTCCTCGAGCCATATGGATATGGAGGATGTAATCCTCAATCCAGACCCCAGTGTTTGTTGTTCCGTCGTACGCCTCTATGTTTACGGGTTTGAATCCCTCTGGAAATTCATGATCCAGCACCTCATCAGTGAAACATAGAGGGTGTGCGGCACCCCTGTATTTGGGTGTACCACAGTATTCGGATGTTTGTTGTGTCCCATTGTATGTTGGAGCGCGCCTGTGTGGTCCATAGATGGATCTGGTTGCGCTGTCCTTTTGATGCGAGCCCTTACGTGGATCACGTACTGGTTTATGTGCGGCATTGATTGCCGCTTTATGTTGGCTATGAGGTTGTCTATCCGACCGGATGGCCATTTTATTTTTTAATTGTGGAGGATCTAAGGCCTCCTCGTCGAATTCAGGTAGCAACTTTCACTTCGGATAGCTCTTGGTGTGGCGATTACTGCCGTACTTCGCTGCTGTGTTGAGTACTTCACTCCATTTGATTTTGAGTGTGTCTTGCATCCTTGAGCCTTTGCTTCTGTTTTTTCAGGCTCCTCGTCGTGGCAACAAGCCTTTGGTGGGCATTGTGTTGCTCCTGGCGCCTGTCCGGTGTGATGTCGTCCGGACTGTTATCTTCGACAGGGTTGGGTTGTTCGGCTTGATTTTCCGTGTTGCCATGGTCGAGCAATGGTTCACCCTGCTCTAACGCTGGGTCTATGTGATCGTTATTTTTGCCGAGGCGGGATTTGGAGCGGTGTTTACGCCGCCGCTTTGACTGCTGCTCGAGGGAACCACCCTTCGCTGCGTCCTTCTGTTCCTCGTTGTTATTTTCTTTGGGTGTGTCTACCATGTATACGTCATGTGATGAAATGGGCGTACAGTGCCCTGTGGGCAGTGGTTCCTCTTCGCCTCCCGCATTGTTGTCTATACCGTTGATGTCTTCAGAATCGAAGTCGAGCATGTCGGTTAAGTCATCGACAGTGGCTACTAAATGGGTGGTGGGTGGGCGGCGAATTTCTTCGTCATCCGCATCCCAATCCTGCCGGACGTAGTTCGGCCAGGATCCTCTTGGCAAGGAGAGAGACCTTAATGAGTTCAGTATGTCGCCGAAGGGCGAGTGCTGAAAAATATCCGCGGAGGTAAACTCCATGATCGGCGCCCAATCGGATTCAATAGGAACGGGCGCAGGCGGTTCGGAGTCCGTGGCCGGAGAAGGATCCGGTAGTTTGGAAACATGACTCTCTTGAAGGGTAAGGTCGATATTCGGCTCGATCGCCGCAGAGGGTACAACCTCCGTGACGGGGTCTATCCACCCATCCACGGATGGCGAAACTATCTCCGAATTGAGGGTCGGAGCGGCTGCCGGTGCGATCTCCTGAATACGGTCTGATGGTAGAGCTAAATCGTACTCATCGTGACCGCGTGGCGCACAAGGCAGGGGCTCGGATCCGTCGAAGATCAAATCTCCGCGGATATCGGCCGTGTAGTTTAAGCTTCCAAACCTGACCTAGTGGCCAGGGGCGTAACTTTCGATCTGCTCCAGATGGCCAAGCGAGTTGGCCCGCAGTGCGAAGCCGCCGAACACAAAGATCTGTCCGAGGAGAAAAGTCTCACCCTGGACCGCATCGCTATCGATGATCGTAGGAGTCATCAAGCCTAACGGCGACGACACAGAGGAACTCTCAATGAAAGCACCAATGTTGGTGTCAAAACCGGCGGATCTCGGGTAGGGGGTCCCGAACTGTGCGTCTAAGGCGGATGGTAATAGGAGGCAGGGGACACGATGTTTTACCTAGGTTCGGGCCCTATTGATGGAGGTAAAACCCTACGTCCTGCTTGATTTATTCTTGATGATATGAGTATTACAAGAGTTGATCTACCACGAGATCGGAGAGGCTAAACCCTAGGAGCTAGCCTATGGTATGATTGTATGTTGTCCTACGGACTAAAACCCTCTGGTTTATATAGACACCAGAGGGGGCTAGGGTTACACAAGGTCGGTTACAAAGGAGGAGATATACATATCCGTATTGCCTAGCTTGCCTTCCACGCCAAGTAGAGTCCCATCCGGACATGAGACGAAGTCTTCAATCATAGTCTAATAGTCTGGCCAAAGGATATAGTCCGGCTGTCCGGAGACCCCCTAATCCAGGAGTCCCTCAGATGGACAACCCCTTTGTCGTGTTGTTTGCAAGTTGGTGTTTATTTGTGCAGGTATTCAGTGGCTTGTTGCGTAGTCTCCTACTGGATTGATACCTTGGTTCTCAAAACTGAGGGAAATACTTACGCTCCTTTGCTGCATCACCCTTCCTCTTCAAGGGAAAAACCAACACAAGCTGAATAGGTAGTAGTATTCCTGGAAGTTCTTCTGGAAAGACATCTTCGAAATCACGAACGACTGCAATGTTCTCTATTCCTTCAAGAGGTGAAGGATTCAATGCATTCAGAACATATATCTGATTCTCGGCATCTTGGTTCATCTGAGTTGTGTAGTTGATCAACTGGCCAAAAGGATGTGTAAGTTGGACTTTCTTAGCGGTACAGTCAAGGAAAGCATTATGTGCTTTCAGCCAATCCATACCGAGAATGATCTTTGTGGTAGAAACCCGGAGGGCCATGAGTGAAGCAGCGAACACTAATCCTCCAATTACAATGTGGTTGCTGTGGGCTACCATCGAGGTATCCCACCTGGATTCTGGAGAGTTAATCACTAGCGGAGGGTACACGTTTTCAAATGATTAGTCTTGCTCGTGTGCAAATGCCTCAGATATGAAGGAATGTGATGCTCTTGAATAAAAAAGAATAGACGCTGGCACTGATCAGTTAACAAGGAGGGTTCCCATCACGAAAGTCGGTTCCTTCTGAGCCTTATCAACATCGGTGTGGTTGGCCTAGCCAAGTACAACAGCAGACGGTTGGGTATTATTGTTTCTGGGACGATAGCTTCGATGGCTCTTCTTACGACCCACAATAGAACACAGTGCATTTTTAGACTGACCGTGGTGACAGTTGAGAGCAAGGTTCCTGGCTGTCCACACTTGTGGCATAAGCCATCATTAGGGGGAGGAACCACAACATTGGACTGTCCACCCTGAATCGTTAGCTGTCTCGGTAGCGGAGGCAGACGAGGTGCAACATAAGACGGCCTTGGTGTTGGAACAGGTCGGTGATGAACATTGTGTGGGATCCAGACTCAACGTTTCTGAGTAGGATGACCCGAGGATGGGCCAACATCTCGAGTACACTTGAGCGATTCCTTGTACTCAGTCGGACCAGTTTCAGTTCGGAAAGCTTGGCTGACAAGCATCGCAAAGTCTGCACAATCATGAGCAACAAGTGCGAGCTTTATATCGGGATGCAGTCCTTCTCATAATTTCTCTTGCTTGCAAGTGTCAATGCATACGTCATCCGCAGCATAGCGGGATAATTCAAGGAATTTCCTCTAATATTCATCCACAGTCATTGTGCCCTGTTAGAGTTTTCGGAACTCCTTCTTCTTCTGGACTATCAGACCTCGAGGAATGTGCCATGCACGGAAGGCTAACTGAAATTCATGCCAAGTGGTTACACTCTCTACGTGCAGCATACCCCGTGGATTTCCCACCATTGAGCAACTGAACCCTTCAGGTGAAATGTCGCAAAGGTGACGTAACTGGCAGGGGAAACATTAGCTGACTCCATCTCAAACAGGATGGCATGAAGCAAATCATCAGCATCCATAGGATTGGTGGAGTCACGGAAAATGGACGAGTTTGAGGCGCACAAATTTTGGTAGTGTTATCAGGGCAGGTTGTTGATGAGCATTCTGGTTCGGAAACTAGGCCATTACCCCAGTCATAAACTGATGATTCAGCTCAAACTGCTGCATCATTGTGGCAAGATAGGGTGGAGGTGGAGGGTCGTCAGCCATCCTGCTAAAAACATCAGGGAGCAGTTTAACCAGGGGTGGAGCAGGTGTATAGAGTCATTCATGATGTAACTTGAACAATGAGCAAAGGCGCAGTATGTACAAAGCAGTAGTCATTAAATACATATAGATACATATACAGAGCCAATCACATGTTGTTAGTATGAGTTCAGACAAGAGAATCATCTTAGACATACTAGGCAGCACACATGCTCGCGATGGAGGGATACAACAACGAGGCATAGAAAAGGCTACATGAACGTTGGAGAAAACCACTAGAGAAAGGATTCTGTAGGGGACGACACAGGGTGCCCTCGATAGAAGGATCCTACGGCCCGTGAACACTGTGAAGCAGATCCTGGCCCACAATTCAAGAAAGGCATAATACGAATCTTCGGATGGATGTGATCACGAGAACCTAGGATAGAGTTAGCAAAATCATTTAACCCGAATAGAAGAAAGATCAGAGTCCTAGAGTATAGATGAGGAGTAAAAGATCCTAATACCACGCAATGGCAACATGGGCTCGCAACCTACACAACCAAGTTAGTAAATCAGTTTTTCAGAGACTAGTCTCAACTTTGGCCATGGAGTTGGAGAGGGGGGGTTCCTACAGGCAGTCGGCTCTGGTACCAACTTGTGACGCCACCGATTCAATCGTACACTAATCATACACGCAAATGTGTACGATCAAGATCAAGGACTCACGGGAAGATATCACAACACAACTCTAGACACAAATTAAAATAATACAAGCTTCACATACAAGCCAGGGGCCACGAGGGCTCAAGTACAAGCTCGATACACAATCGTCAGCGGAAGCAACAATATCTGAGTACATGCATAAGTTAACCAAGACTGCCCTGAGAAGGCAAACACAAAAGCAACAACGATCGAACAGGTAAGGCCTCCTGCTTGGGACCTCCTAACTACTCCTAGTCGTCAGCGGTGACAACATCTGGCTCCTAGGATCCACCACCTAATCGCCGCAACCAGGTATAGGGGAAAAGAGGTAGCAAAGCAACCGTGAGTACTCATCCAAAGTACTCGCAAGACTTACATCAAATCTATACTAACTATGCATCAGTATCAAATGGAAGGTTGTATTTGTGGACTGAACTGAAGAATGCCAGAAGAGAGGGGCAAGCCTAGCCTATCGAAGACTAGCATCTTCAAGCAACTCCAAGCAGCTTGCAGCATTCAGAAGACTACATAATAGCATTTTTAATATTTAACAAGCATGTTGTAGCATTAACGCCCAAAGATCCTTCCTCGACTCCCCGCGAGAAATCAATCTCGGAGCCACATATCCGACACATGTCTCAAGTAACCAGTTCTAGTTGTAATAGATCATGACACAAGTCTGAACGACCATTACCGTGGACACGGCTATTCGCATAGATAACTTCCCTGCAAGGGTGCACCGCATTACCCAACCCGCTTGATTACTATGGCCAGACACACTATCTTGCATCCATGCCCGGCCTTGGAAGATCAACACATCGCAGTCCTACCTAGGCTCAATACAGAGGTCCCTGCCGGTCTACATCCTAAGTACTCCGGGGTCTTGGGCCCATAGCCCGTTGAGCTCCGGGTCGTTGTGCGCAAGGGGCCTAGATGGCGCGATCCGCCCGAGCACAATGATGAACTGGATGTCTGACAAAGCTTCGGCTGATACTATGACGTCGAGCGCCCATAACTATTCTTGTGTGGTGGTTAGTTGATACGTCTCCGTCATATCTACTTTTCCAAACACTTTTGCCCTTGTTTTGGACTCTAACTTGCATGATTTGAATGGAACTAATCCATACTGACGCTGTTTTCAGGAAAATTACCATGGTGTTATTTATGTGCAGAAACAAAAGTTCTTGGAATGACCTGAAACTTCACGGAACATCTATTCAGAAATAATAAAAAATCCTTGCAAAAGATGAAGACCAGGGGGCCCACCACCTGTCCACGAGGGTGGGGGGCGTGCCTGCCCCCCTAGGGCGCGCCCCCTACCTCGTGGGCCCCTTGGAGTTCCTCCGACCTCAACTCCAACTCTATATATTTGCTTTCGGGGAGAAAAAAATAAGAGAGAAAGATTCATCACGTTTTATGATACGGAGCCGCCGCCAAGCCCTAAACTCTCTTGGGAGGGCTGATCTGGAGTCCGTTTGGGGCTCCGGAGAGGGGAATCCATCGCCATCGTCATCATCAACCATCCTCCATCACAAATTTCATGATGCTCACCGACGTGCGTGAGTATTTCCATCGTAGGCTTGCTGGACAGTGATGGGTTGGATGAGATCTATCATGTAATCGAGTTAGTTTTGTTAGGGTTTGATCCCTAGTATCCACTATGTTCTGAGATTGATGTTGCTATGACTTTGCTATTCTTAATGCTTGTCACAAGGACCCGAGTGCCATGATTTCAGATCTAAACCTATTATGTCTTCATCAATATATGAGAGTTCTTGATCCTATCTTGCAAGTCTATAGTCACCTATTATGTGTTATGATCCCTTAACCCCGAAGTGACAATAATCGGGATACTTACCGGTGATGACCATAGTTTGAGGAGTTCATGTATTCACTATGTGCTAATGCTTTATTCCGGTACTCTATTAAAAGGACGCCTTAATATCCCTTAGTTTCCATTAGGACCCCGCTGCCACGGGAGGGTAGGACAAAAGATGTCATGCAAGTTCTTTTCCATAAGCACGTATGACTATATTCGGAATGCATGCCTACATTACATTGATGAATTGGAGCTAGTTCTGTGTCACCCTATGTTATGACTATTACATGATGAACCACATCCGGCATAATTCTCCATCACCGATCCATTGCTTACGAGCTTTCCATATATTGTTCTTCGCTTATTTACTTTTCCGTTGCTATTGCTATCATCACTACAAAATACCAAAAACATTACTTTTGCTACCGCTACCACTACTATCATATTACTTTGCTACTAAATACTTTGCAGCAGATATTAAGTTTCCAGGTGTGGTTGAATTGAAAACTCAACTTCTAATACTTGAGAATATTGTTTGGCTCCCCTTGTGTCGAATCAATAAATTTGGGTTGAATACTCTACCCTTGAAAACTGTTGCGATCCCCTATACTTGTGGGTTGTCAAGACTATTTTCTGGCGCCGTTTCCGGGGAGCATAGCTCTATTCTTTGAGTCACTTGGGATTTATATCTTCTTATCATTATGAAGAACTTGAGAGATCCAAAAACCAAGATTTATCCCTCAACTACGAGGGGAGGTAAGGAACTGCCATCTAGCTCCGCACTTGATTCACCTTCTATTTTGAGTAAGCTTGTGACACCTAAACCTGCTTCTGCTATTCGTTCTGATATGTTGCATGTTGTTGATGATGCCACTTCTGCTATGTATGATACTTATGATGAAACTACTTCTATGCTTGATACTACTGTTCCACTTGGTGAATTTCTTGATGAACAACTTGCTAGGGTTAGAGAGAATGAAAATATTAAATATGATAATATTGATGAAAGTGATGATGAAGACTTGCCCGTTATTCCTAAGGGTTATGTTTTTGATAAATAAGCTTCTTTAGCTATTTTAGCTTGCAAAGATAGTTATGAAATTAAGAGGTTATTAGCTAAATGGAATAAGCAATCTCTAAATGCTAGGATGCAACTTGACCCTGCTTTTGCTACTTCACCTATCTTTGTTACTGATAAGGATTATGAATTCTCTGTTGATCCTGATATAATTACTTTGGTTGAATCTGATCCTTTTCATGGCTATGAATCTGAAACTGTTGTGGCACATCTTACTAAATTAAATGATATAGCCACCCTATTCACTAATGATGATAGAACTCGTTACTTTTATATCCTTAAAATATTTCCGTTCTCATTAAAGGGTGATGCTAAGATATGGTTTAATTCTCTTGACCCTGGTTGTGTGCGTAGTCCCCAGGATATGATTTATTACTTCTCTGCTAAATATTTCCCTGCTCATAAGTAACAAGATGCTTTGAGGGATATATATAATTTTGTGCAAACTGAAGAAGAGAGTCTCCCTCAAGCTTGGGGGAGGCTTCTCAAGTTACTTAATGCTTTGCCTGATCATCCTCTTAAGAAAAATGAAATACTTGATATCTTTTATAATGGACTAACTGATGCCTCCAGAGATTACCTAGATAGTTGTGCTAGTTCTGTTTTCAGGGAAAGAACGCCGGATGAAGCTGAAATTCTATTAAATAATATGTTGACAAATAAAAATAATTGGACACTTCCTGAGCCTATTCCTAAACCAACTCCGAAGAAGAGAGGTGTTCTGTTTCTCAGTCCTAAAGATATGCAAGAGGCAAAGAAATCTATTAAAGAAAAAGGTACTAAGCCGAAGATGTTAAGAATTTACTTCCTATTGAAGAAATACACGGTCTTAATTTACCGCCTATTGAAGAAACATATGACCTTAATCCATCTCCTATTGAAGAAACTCATGGTCTTGATAACCCGACACAAGTAGTAAAGGTAAATTCTCTCTATAGATATGATAAAGCTGAAATCCCATTTACTAAATTTGCTAGCCCATGCTTAGATGAGTTTGATAAATTTATGGCTAAGCAAGAAGATTTTAATGCTTATTTTGGCACACAATTGAAATACAATTCAGATATGCTTGAACACTTGGGTAATTATATGGCTAATGTCAAAGGTGAACTTAAACTTATTAGTAAACATGCTTCTATGGTTACCACTCAAGTAGAACAAGTACTTAAAGCTCAAAATGATTTGCTCAATGAATTGAATAGTAAGAATAATGATAGCGTTGTTAGAGTTATGACTAGAGGTGGTAGAATGACTTAGGAACCTTTGTATCCTGAAGGCCAGCCTAAGAGAATTGAGCAAGATTCTCAGAGAAATAAGGTGGATGCACCTAGTCCTTCTAATAGGAAGAAAAATAAAAATGATAGGACTTTGCATGCTTCTAGTGAACCTATTACTGAAACACCTGAGAATCCAAATGATATTTCTATCTCTGATGCTGAAACACAATCTGGTAATGAACCTGAAACTAGTTATAATGTTAAAGATAATGTTCATGATGATGCTCAACCTAGTAATGATAATGATATAGAAATTGAACCTGCTGTTGATCTTGATAACCCATAATCAAAGAATCAACATTATGATAAGAAAGACTTTGTTGCTAGGAAACACGGTAAGGAAAGAGAGCATTGGGTTCAGAAACCCATGCCTTTTCCTCCCAAACCATCCAAGAAAAAGGATGATGAGGATTTTGAGCGCTTTGCTGAAATGATTAGACCTATCTTTTTGCGTATGCGATTAACTGATATGCTTAAAATGAATCATTATGCTAAGTATATGAAAGATATTGTTACAAATAAAAGAAAGGTACCGGAAGCTGAAATTTCCACCATGCTTGCTAATTATACTTTTAAGGGTGGAATACCAAAGAAACTTGGAGATCCGGGAGTACCCACTATACCATGCTCCATTAAAAGAAATTATGTTAAAACTACTTTATGTGATCTTGGAGCCGGTGTTAGTGTTATGCCTCTCTCTTTATATCGTAGACTTGATTTGAATAAGTTGACACGTACTGAAATATCTTTGCAAATGGATGATAAATCAACTGCTATACCTATCGGTATTTCTGAGGATGTGCCTGTTGTGGTTGCAAACGTTACTATTTTAACAGACTTTGTTATTCTTGATATTCCCGAGGACGATAGTATGTCTATTATTCTTGGAAGACCTTTTTTGAACACTGCAGGGGCTGTTATTGATTGCACTAAAGGCAATGTCACTTTTCATGTTAATGGTAATGAGCATACGGTACACTTTCCGAGGAAACAACCTCAAGTTCATAGTATCAACTCTATTGGAAAAATTCCATCGATTATATTCGGAGGTTTTGAATTTCCTCTTCCTACTGTCAAGAATAAATATGATATTCTTATTATTGGGGATGTGCATTTCCTCGTTGAGGTAACATAGTGTTATTCGAAATTTCTCCGGTTCCATGTTATTCGGAATGAGTTCGTTAACAAGACTTGATCAACCTTGTTAGTGGATTCCTTTTGATGATCATGAGATGGATGAAACTAGAAGGCACAACCTTGTGTACCCTAATCTTACTTTCTGTTATTTATATTAAATAAAATAAAAATAGTATTTTTCTATCTGTTATCTGATTTATCCGTGCAATATAAAAATACCCCGAAAATAAAAGTTCTCCAAATGCCCTGAAATTTAAATATGTTTTTTTCTGGAATATTTGAGAATATTTGGCACTCAGAACACAGCAGGGGGAGCTGGCACCTAGCCACGAGGGTCAGGGGCGCGCTCTACCCCCTGGGCGCGCCCCCCTGCCTCGTGGGCCCGCGGTGTCCCTCCTCCACTTATTCCTGCACCCACACACTCCTTCCTCCCACAAACACGAATATCCAGCTCAAACCCGAGTCCAAGCTCATTTTGTTGCCATTTTCGATCTCCTTGCTCAAAGCACCTCTCACAAAACTGCTTGGGGAGATTGTTCCTTGGTATGTGACTCCTCCATTGGTCTAATTAGTTTTTGTTCTAGTGCTTTATTCATTGCAAATTTGTGATGCCTAGGTGACCATGTTCTTGAGCTTGCATGTCAAATTTATATGGTTCCAAGTAGTTTTGATGCATGATATAGGCTCTAGGCACTTGTATGAGTAGTTGCTACCAATATTATTGAGTTTGGCTTACTTTTATTTTGAAGTTACTAAAAATTTCAGAATTTTTCAGAGAATAATGAAGAGATTTTTGAGGGGCTCATCAAGCCGAAGCTCGAAGGAAAAGAAAAATGAAGAAGCAATGAAGCCCAAATATAATTTGCCTCGCACCGAGGAGGTTAGGCAGTGTGAATGGCCCTCCGATGATTTCTTGAGAGCCACCCGGATTTATGAGGATTTTTATGAATTGGCTAAGAATGCAGGCCTCACCGACTTCCTCCGCGACCAACGCGAATAGTATCTCTTACTCACCAATACTTTTGTGCAAAACCTCAACTATTATCCTAGGGAATCACCTCCTTTAGTAGAGTTTCATTTATATGATGTGGTTAAGAAAATGTCACTTTATGATTTTTGTCGGGTTTGTTTGATCCCTTCCGAGGGCAAAATAGAGGAACCACATCGTGATGATGTGGATGGGTTTATTGATACCATCACCGTAGGGGAAACGAGGAAGGTTTCCGATGCATGAATCACTAGCATACATTTTCCTGTTTTACGCTACTTTGCAATATTGCTAGTCGTTTCTTAATTGGTCGCGGAAACTATGGAAACCTTAGTGTTCCTGATATTATTATTTTGTTCCACGGGTTATTCTGTGATAACTCTGTGAGTATGGGCGGTATTATTGCTAAACGGTTGAGTCTGAACCATATAAAGGGCCCCATCTTTGGTGGTATCTATGCTTCACGCCTAGCTGCACATTTTAACATACCTATTAGGCATTATGATAAGGAAGAAAAATTGCTGCCTCGTGTTTATTTAGATTATAAGAGTATGGTAGCACATGATTTCATTATAAAGAATAGGGAAGGGGAGCTTAAATACAAATTGTTCTTTGATAAACATCATCCGGAGACTATTACCTTGCATGCTCCTTCCTTGTTTGATTTATCTGCAGGCCAGTACCTCGTCGCGCTGGAGGACATTCACGCCTACCGGAACCCTGCACCAGCCATAGAGCCAGAGTCGGAACCACAAGTTGATCCTCCACGACAGTCTAATTACCATTGGGATCCGGAGATGATTGCCAACAAGTGGCAGTCAGAGTCTTCTTCATCGTAGTACGACCCCAACTATTACTATGGATATCCGCCAGGCCAACCATGGCCATAGAACAACTTAGGCCAAAAGCCTAAGCTTGGGGGAGTACATATTTATCACCGACATTATATTCATGTTCACACACTCATTGCTAGATGTCGGTGCTCATACTTTTTCATTGTATCTTCCATGCTAGTTTATTTTCCTTTTTATCCTTTCTTCTTGTGTGTTTAATAAAACCTTAAGAAAAACCAAAAAATTTAGTTGTAGCCTTTAATTAGTTTACTTTCCATGCTTGTAGTAGTAATTAAAAAAAAGAAAACCCAAAAAGATTTCTTGTTCTTCTTTTACTTGTTGGGAGCTTTCCCGTGTAAATAGTTTTATTTCTTTTCTTTTCTTTAGGGGTCGATAGGAGAAGACCATAATTAAATTGTTGAAGTAGCTCTTATATGCATTATTGTTGATCTGACAAAAGAGCCCATATTGCCTTGTCTTCTCCTGTTTATTGAATGCTTGCAGATTCCAGCTTAGTCCAATGCACATGCACTATTATTATTATTCACACTATTCGGTCATGCAAGTGAAAGGCAATTATGACGATATATGATGGACTGACTGAGATGAGAAAAGCGGGTATGAATTCGACCTCTCTTGTTTTTGTAAATATGATTAGTTCATCATTCCTGATTCAGCCTATTATGAATAAACATGTTTGCAATGACAACTAGAGATCATAGTTTCTTGTGTCATGCTTGATTAGCTAGGAGCTTATAATGGTTTACCTTGCGTGCCAACATGCTATTAAAATGGTTGTGATGTGGTATGATAGGGTGGTATCCTCCTCTGAATGGTTTAAGTGACTTGACTTGGCGCATGTTCACGCATGTAGTTGAAACAAAATCAACATAGCATTCACGATATTTATGTTCATGGTGGATTATATCCTACTCATGCTTGCGTTCGGTGTTGATTAATTTTAATGCATGGTCATGACTATTGTCGCTCTCTAGATGGTCGCTTCCCAGTCTTTTGCTAGCCTTCACCTATACTAAGCAGGAATACTGCTTGTGCATCCAATCCCTTAAACCCGAAAGTTATTCCATATGAGTCCACTATACCTTCCTATATGCGGTATCTACCTGCCATTCCAAATAAATTTGTATGTGCCAAACTCTAAACCTTCAAATAAATATCATGTATGTATGCTCGAATAGCTCATGTATCAACTAGGGCTGTCTGTATCTTCCATGTTAGGCGGGTTATTCTCAAGAGGAGTGGACTCCGCTCCTCACTCACGAGAAAGTGGCTGGTCACTGGGATGCCCAGTCCCATGCTTTATGCAAACTAAATCAAAATAATTGCAAACAAAACTCCCCCTGGGACTGTTGTTAGTTGGAGGCACTCGTTGTTTTGAGCAAGCCATGGATTGATGCTTGTTAGTGGAGGGGGAGTATAGACTTTACCATTCTATTTGGGAACCGCCTATAATCTGTGTAGCATGGAAGATATCGCCATCTCTTGGTTGTTATGTTGACACTGAAAGTATACCGCTCAAAATATTATTCATCTCTATTTCAAAACCGAGCTCTGGCACCTCTACAAGTCCCTGCTTCCCTCTGCGAAGGGCCTATCTATTTACTTTCATGTTGAGTCATCATCTTCTTATTAAAAAACACCAGTTGGAGAGCACCGTTGTCATTTGCATTCATTACTGTTAGTTTACATTGAGTATGACTTGACTGGATCTCTTTTGCCATGAATTACAATGTCTAGTCAGTCCTTGATCTTTAAAGGAGCTCTGCATTTATGTTTTGCGGTCTCAGAAAGGGCTAGCGAGATACCATCTTGTTATATCATATTATGATTGTTTTGAGAAAGTGTTGTCATCCGAGATTTATTATTATTACTCGCTAGTTATTTAGGCCATTGATATGAGTAAACTTGAGACCTAAGTGTTATTGTGAATGTGGTTAGTCATAATCTTTGCTGAAAACTTGAATGCTGACTTTACATATTTACAACAACAAGAGCAAACAGAGTTTGTAAAAATATTTCTTTAGCACTTTCAGTTTATCAACTGAATTGCTTGAGGACAAACAAAGGTTTAAGCTTGGGGGAGTTGATACGTCTCTGTCGTATCTACTTTGCCAAACACTTTTGCCCTTTTTTGGACTCTAACTTGCATGATTTGAATGGAACTAACCCGGACTGACGCTGTTTTCAACAGAATTACCATGGTGTTATTTATGTGTAGAAACAAAAGTTCTCGGAATGACCTGAAACTTCACGGAACATCTATTCGGATATAATAAAAATTCCTTGCAAAAGATGAAGACCAGGGGGCCCACCACCTGTCCACGAGGGTGGGGGCGCACCTGCCCCCCTAGGGCGCGCCCCCCTACCTCGGGGGCCCCTCGAGCTCCTCCGACCTCAACTCCAACTCTATATATTTGCTTTCAAGGAGAAAAAAATCAGAGAGAAAGATTCATCGTGTTTTACGAGACGGAGCCGCAGCCAAGCCCTAAACTCTCTCGGGAGGGCTGATCTGGAGTCCGTTCGGGGCTCCTGAGAGGGGAATTCGTCGCCATCGTCATCATCAACCATCCTCCATCACCAATTTCATGATGTTCACCGCCGTACGTGAGTAATTCCATCGTAGGCTTGCTGGATGGTGATGGGTTGGATGAGATCTATCATGTAATCGAGTTAGTTTTGTTAGGGTTTGATCCCTAGTATCCACTATGTTCTGAGATTGATGTTGTTATGACTTTGCTATGCTTAATGCTTGTCACTAGAGCCCGAGTGCCATGATTTCAGATCTGAACCTATTATGTTTTCATCAATATATGAGAGTTCTTGATCCTATCTTGCAAGTCTACAGTCACCTATTATGTGTTATGATTCGTTAACCCCGAAGTGACAATAATCGGGATACTTACCGGTGATGACCATAGTTTGAGGAGTTCATGTATTCACTATGTGCTAATGCTTTGTTCCGGTACTCTATTAAAAGGAGACCTTAATATCCCTTAGTTTCCATTAGGACCCCGCTGCCACGGGAGGGTAGGAAAAAAGATGTCATGCAAGTTCTTTTCCATAAGCATGTATGACTATATTCGGAATACATGCCTACATTACATTGATGAATTGGAGGTAGTTCTGTGTCACCCTATGTTATGACTGTTACATGATGAACCGCATCCGGCATAATTTTCCATCACCGATCCATTGCCTATGAGCTTTCCATATATTGTTCTTCGCTTATTTACTTTTCCGTTGCTATTGCTATCATCACTACAAAATACCAAAAACATTACTTTTGCTACCACTACCACTACTATCATATTACTTTGCTACTAAATACTTTGCTGTAGATATTAAGTTTCCAGGTGTGGTTGAATTGACAACTCAACTGCTAATACTTGAGAATATTCTTTGGCTCCCCTTGTGTCGAATCAATAAATTTGGGTTGAATACTCTACCCTCAAAAACTGTTGCGATCCACTATACTTGTGTGTTATCATTAGTGCGTAAAGGTCAGTGGCCAACTCAGAACAAATACCCAAACCATTAGTTTATTAGGAGCTCGTGGAGATGAGGAGAGACTCAGGATCGATGTGACCCCATCACCCCGTCTCATGGAAATACGGCAAGGGCTAGGCCCAACCCTATCTCTCTAGGGCGGTCTTCCCGGCCGTGCCTCGTAATTATCTCGCGGGTGCTCTCCGGGCCCGCCCGACTTTCAGATCAACTCGCGGGTACCCTCAGGGCTGACCCGACTTCAACAATGGTCTCAAGTAAACTTCAGGTAACCGTGTGTCCATAACATGAAGGGGGAATCCGAGGAATCAAACTCAATGGAATCCACTTGATGTAATCGTCAAGCTGAACTTATGAGGAATTACCCTCGAGGTTCACACTTGAGATGTTGCATGACAGAGTCGTATCGGGAGTGGTGAAGGACGAATCACCCTCGATGACCACGACTGAATAGCTACACTACAGAGTTATCATCAGGAGTATGTTACGAGGTATCGCCCTCGGCACTCAATAGTAGCTCTGCAGACTCGAGGAACAAAAGGGGTGTGATGTGATGTGAGGTGTCGGTCTCTGGTCGTCGATCACGTTGATCTAGTCGTCGATGATGAAGCAGGGGGAACAAGGACAAGGTGGGGGTCATTGATGGATCACTATCCAACCTATGCTAAGTAGTTTAGGA
The DNA here is from genome assembly GCF_018294505.1 of Triticum aestivum. NCBI lineage: Eukaryota > Viridiplantae > Streptophyta > Magnoliopsida > Poales > Poaceae > Triticum > Triticum aestivum. The sequence goes on from NC_057809.1 coordinate 416,008,972, forward strand.
TAAACATGTAAGGTACAGTGAGCGGTTACGAAAGCAGGCTATGCATCTGAATAGGAGCAAACAATGACAGTAGAAAAATCAAATGCAAGCATGAGAGAGAATGGAATGGGCGACATAGGAATGACCAAGGGGGTTTGCTTGCCTTGAAGCTCTGCTGAAAACGGAAGAAGAGTCGTCAGTGACATAGTCGATCACCGGGGCATCAACATCAGTCTCGGGGTCTACCGAAGAGAAGAGGGGAAGAAACCGTAAATACAAGCAACAATGCATGACATGACGATACGCGCTGCTAGGGGTGTTCTAACGCAATGTTACACGATATTGACGAAGGGGGATAACATCCGGGAAAGTTTTCCCCAAGTTTGGCATTTCCAGACAGATGAATCGGAGGGGGTGGTTGCATGTTCTCTATGCTAGGGACATGTGGCAGAAGAACGGACTACGTATTCAGATTCGTCTCGCTTTTTTGAGCAACTTTCAAGTATAAAACTTTTTATCCAAGTTATGTATTATTTTATATTAATTTTCAAAGTTTTAAAGATCTTTTAATATTATTATTAATTCTAAAATAGAGTTATTGCATCAGCATGACATCATCATGACATCAGGAGTCAACTGACTGGTCAAACAGGGCAATGGGGTCCACTGTCATCGACTAGTTTAATTAAGCAGGTTTAATTAGACTAAATATGTTCATTAGGCTAATTAATTGAAGTTAATTAATTTAAATAAATAATTAGTAACTAATTAATTATTTAAATTAATTAACTTCGATCAGTGGCCCCGAGACTAATGAACATATTTATCTTTTTTTGGACAGGGTCGTGGGCCCCTGTGATCAGTGGCCCACAAGGCCTTAGCAGGAGGCGGGCGTAACAGGCGGTGGGCGCCCGTAGCCTGCCCGGGCGGGGCGAGGCCATGGCCACGATAGGGATTGCCGCAGCGGGGCGCGAGGGCCACGGCGGGTGGAGCCGGTAGCCCCGAACGGCGGGATGGGGCGCAGCAGAGCGCGGGACGGGGCTCGCGCGCGGCAGGCGGGGCGAGCGGCAGCGGCAGGGTGACGTGTGGGGGTAGACCGCGGGCACGACAACAAGGTAGGGGCGGCCGACGCGGCGAAGCAACAGCGGCGACTGCGAGGTCCCCGGGCGGCGACGGTCGGCGGGGCACAAGCGAGCACGGCGCGAGCGACAACGGCAGCAGGACGCGGTGCGGGGAGCGGTAGAGTAGGCACGGGGAGGCAGGGTGCATCCCTACATAGCCGCAGCCAGGCAGGCACGTGTGGACGGGGAGGTCATGGTTCGGCCAGTGCGCACCGGCAGCGCAGGGGCGCGGCGAGGGCATGAGGAGTGCGGCGCTCGGACGCAGTCACGACGACACGACGACGAGCAGAAGAGGGTTCTAGGAGGAAGCAGACGGGGGGCCCTCACCGACCGTGTAGATGTGCAAAGGCGTGCTCATGGAGGGGCCGGAGCTGCGGATCCAGCGACGGGGCGTCGCGGAGTCCGGGAGGCAAGGTCCCGATCCAGATCGGGTTCATGAGGGGGAGGAGGGGAACGAGGGGAAGTGGGGTTAGGGTTTGCGGGGTGTGGGGGTAGGCCATATAGGCTAGATGGGCGGGCCGACTAGGCCGGACTATCGGGCTGGTTGGCCTAGTGGGGGTTTTTCCTTTGTTTTAGTTTCCTTTTATTTATTCTGTTTTATTAATTTAATTATTTTAGACTAGTTAAACATTTTATAAAAAAAGTTGGCTCATCACCAATATTAACAAATGATTATTCGCAACATTTTGAACATTTTAGTTTTCATGTTTGACAAATTTGAATTTTTGACTTTAACTTGAATTTGAATTATGCCTTGGATCGAGTGAGGATTAGCAACAGTAATGTGATGAGATGGCGCCATTAACTTGGGGTTACTGTAGCTTAATTATACGGGTGTTACAGGGGAGGTGGTCCGGTGGCTTACAGCGAGCGACGAGGAGGTCTCCGGCGCGACAGGACTTCGGGGGTTGATGAGACGGCGTCTCCGGCGAGTCTCCGACGTCAGTGAGGTCTCTAGTCGATGTCGTGGAGCCAGACAATCATGTGTGTGGCGTCAGGGTGGGATCAGGGGGTCAGAGTCGACGCCGAGGGCAACAATAGTGCGGTGGGAGAGGCGTAGCTCTGGCAAGGAATAGTGGGCACAGGAGGGCATCGGGGGAGGTGTTCTAGGGTGGAACCGAACAAGAGTGAGGGGCTTTTATAGGGGAGGAGGCGTGGATGAGGGGCTAGGCCAGAATCAGCAGGGGATCGACTCGAGGTGGGGTTGCCGATGTGGTGCTCCGACAAGGAAGGAAGGGAATCTGGAGGTTGGGAAGGTGAGCGCAGGCGAGGGGCAATCGTACGGTGGGTCCGCGTGTTAGAGAGATAGGGCGGGATCCAATTGGATTGATCAACCAACCCGATCCAAATTCGGTGCGCGCGCACTTAGCTGGGTCGGATCCGTGACGTGGGATGCGGGCATATTTCCTTTTAAAGGACATTGCGTTCCTATTTTAAAATAAAACAGAGAAAGGAAATAAAATAAGGAAAAGAAATAAAAGTTTACCTAGACATATTATATACCAAAATGTTCATAAAACTACAAATAATAAGATGAACAATTTTTCAAGTTCAAATAAAGTCCACAAAAATTCATAAAATTCAAATAGTGCTACTTTTGCAATAAAAACTAATAAAAAATATTTTTTTAAATAACAAAATAATTTCAAATTTATTTTCACCTAATTTTCATTTAACGGAAACATTTTACCCTTATTTCCATATAATTATTTTAGGAGAAAAATAATTTGAATAAAACATCAAACGAGTTTGAATTTGAATTTCAAACCACTTTCAATACTTTTCTCTTTTTCTTTGACCAAATATATTTCAAATTGCCACTGAATTTTTAAGTGTCATATTCCTTCTCTCATTTTGAATATTTCTAGAGAATTTTAAATTTGGAAATTCAAATAACTTCAAATTGGAAATAGGTTTCAGAAAACTTTAAAATGGACTTTCAAAATGGTTCTTTTGAACTTCTGAATCTCTTTCTTATAATTTGAAGAAGTCATTTTATCTACTCTCATGAAACTCATTGAGTTGCATAAAGGTTCTGAATTTGAAATATTTTCAAAAGGGATTCAAATCTAAAAAACCCTTTTTCATTTCAAATGGAAGAAGTCATGTCATCTCCACTCTAGGGTTTTGTGTTTGAGATGAATTTGAATTCATGGAGATCAAAATGCAAGATGAAAGTTTTGGGAAAGTCCTTTTATTCCCTCTCATTCAACTTACAATTTTTTTAAATTTTCACTCAATTTCACACAACAATCAAACAAGCAAACTTAATTATTTATTTAATATAATAGTCCAATATTTAGAATTTTGGGATGTTATATTTATTTGCTACAATTAATGTTTGTCCTAAGAATGCAGATGCTATGCTTAATGAAGATGATCTTTGTAGTCCCCCTACTTTCAATAATTAAATTGCTATGATGATTGCGTGTCTCCTATTTATGATGATTGCAATAATTATGAAAGTGGGTTTGGAAGAGTGTCAACTTTAGACAATAATTATCCCACTATGTCGGAGGGTGTTGAATCTTATTATAATGATAAAAGTGGATTTGGAGAGGTCATGACTTTATTTCATATTGAATTCACTATTCCAGAAGAGGTTTCAATTGATTATGATGAGGACCAAGTTGCTACTTATGATGATTATTGTGACGATACTTATGTTATAAAAAATAGTGATAATTATTGTCATAATTATTAATATCCTTTTACTAAACATTACTCTTTTTATGTTTAAACAATTTATAGTATTTGAGTTTCTTATGATACTCCTACTATTATTGATGAGAATAAATTTGCTTATGTGGAGAGTAATAAAAAATGTATGTTTATGCACCATGAAAATAATGTTTATGTGATAGTTATACTGTTGAATTTGTTCATGATGCTGCTGAAAATTATTATGAGAGAGGAACATGCTTTTACATATCTGAACAATATCAAGTTTCCTCTCTATGTGTTGAAACTTTTGAAGTCATGCTTGTTTTGCCTTCCTATGCTAGTTGATTATTGCTCCCATAATTTTTTTTGCATGATCAAAAAATAAATATGGATAGGAAGTGAGTTAGGCTTAAAAGTGCTAGTCATATGCTTCATGATGCTCTTGTTATGTTTCAACTCTTTACTTTTATGTGAGCATCATTGAAATCATTATGCCTAGCTAAAATGCATTAAAGAAAAGCACTTGTTGGGTGACAACCCAATACTTATACCTATTGTTTTTGTGTGTTCACATGATTAAGATACTATAGTAATTATGTTTTATAGCTTTTGTTTCAATAATGTGCCAAGTAAAGCCTTTGGGATGATTTGAATGATAGTTGTATCGATTCTGTGGAAAAACAGAAACTTTTGCGCCCAGTGCTAGAGTTACCATAATTAACTAGGATGTGAGAAAATTCTTAAATTTTACGAATGATTTATATACAGATTTACCACATTGTCGTAACTTTTCACAATTTTTGGAGTTACGGACGTATGGTTTTTGTTGAGATCATTATAGGATGTTCTGTTTTTGAAAGATTCTGTTTTCAATGCATAGTTTGCTTTTTGTAGTTTCTATGGCTTATATTGGTAAATATAAATTGTACAAATGATAGACTACATTAGTCATTATGTAAAAAAATTATGAATGTTGTCTTGACAGTATCCAAGTTTGATTTGCTCCTTATCATACTAACCTATCTCACGAAGTTCCGATAAGTTTTGTGTGATTGAAGTTTTTAAGTTTTGCGTGAGATATCCATGTGAGGACAATAAGTAGTGGCAAGAACCTACTCTTGGGGATTCCCTAGGCACCCCAAGCTAATATTCAAGGAAGACCCAAGCGTTCAAGCTTGGGGATGCCCCGAAAGGCATCCCCTCTTTCGTCTTCAACATTATCGGTAACCTTACTTGGAGCTATATTTTTATTCATCACATGATATGTGTTTTGCTTGGAGCATCATTTTCTTTTGTTGAGATTTACTTTCTATTATTTACAATAATGTTTTGAATCTTTTATTTCATTAAAAGTGTTAAGTATAGCCTTTACCATGCTCAGTTTTCAAGTCTATATGTTGTCGTTTGAAAACAATAAGTTTTTTGTTATGTATTGAATATTCCTGAATAGTCAGAACATGATAAAATCTTGAAATTTTTACATAGTAAGCTATGATAAATTTTCTATAGTGTGGTAAGTTTTTAGAAATTTTTGCAGTAAAAGAAGTATGAATTTTTCTCCGTCCTTTACAGACTTTTGTGTTTAGACAGATTGTTGGTATGTTTGCATTATTTCCATATGTTTGGTTGTTTAATGATTCTATTTGAGGATAGGAGTATTAAATATGCATATGCATTTAATATGCAATGTTTAATTATAATTTTATTAGTTTGTTACAGTCGAGAATGATAAGGCTTTAAGTTGATTTATACTAACTTATCCCACGAGTTCTTGTTGAGTTTTGTATGGACGAAGTTTTTAAGATTTAGACAAACTGTGATATAAGAGGAATTAAGTAGACACAAGAACTCAAGTTTGGGGATGCCCATGGCATCCCAAGTTAATATTTCAAGAAGTATCAAGCATCTAAGCTTGGGGATGCCCCGGTAGGCATCCCATCTTTCTTCATCAACAACTATCGGTTGGTCCTGGTTGAGCCTAAGTTTTTGCTTGTTCTCAAGAGATGTGTAATTCTTGGTTTGAGACTAAGTTTTTATTTGTTCACATGACATGTGATATTCTTGTAGTGCCCTTTTATATTTGTTTGTTGTTTGAATAAATACTTAGATTTGAAAGTTTAAAGAGGAAGTCCTCACATAGCTGCTTAATTGTTTGACTACTCATTGATCTTCACTTATATCTTTTTGTGTAGTTTGTCATTTACTCTCGTAACTACTAGGAAAAGGGCTAGTAATGGCGCACCAGTTTTGCCCACTAATGGCGCACTGCTGGTGCGCCATTAGTATCACGCCACTAGTATTTCTTACTAATGGCGCACCACTGGTGCGCCATTAGTATCTGGTATACTAATGGCGCACCGAGCCGTGCACCATTAGTATAGAACACCATGCTGTTGGAAATATGCCCTAGAGGCAATAATAAATTAGTTATTATTATATTTCCTTGTTCATGATAATCGTTTATTATCCATGCTAGAATTATATTGATAGGAAACTCAGATACATGTGTGGATACATAGACAACACCATGTCCCTAGTAAGCCTCTAGTTGACTAGCTCGTTGATCAATAGATGGTTACGGTTTCCTGACCATGGACATTGGATGTCATTGATAACGGGATCACATCATTAGGAGAATGATGTGATGGACAAAGACCCAATCCTAAGCCTAGCACAAGATCATGTAGTTCGTATGCTAAAGCTTTTCTAATGTCAAGTATCATTTCCTTAGACCATGAGATTGTGCAACTCCCGGATACCATAGGAGTGCTTTGGGTGTGCCAAATGTCACAACGTAACTGGGTGGCTATAAAGGTACACTACAGGTATCTCCGAAAGTGTCTGTTGGGTTGGCATGAATCGAGACTGGGATTTGTCACTCCGTGTAAACGGAGAGGTATCTCTGGGCCCACTCGGTAGGACATCATCATAATGTGCACAATGTGATCAAGGAGTTTATCACGTGATGATGTGTTACGGAACGAGTAAAGAGACTTGCCGGTAACGAGATTGAACAAGGTATTGGGATACCGACGATCGAATCTCGGGCAAGTGTCGTACCGATAGACAAAGGGAATTGTATACGGGATTGATTCAGTCCTTGACATCGTGGTTCATCCGATGAGATCATCGTGGAACATGTGGGAGCCAACATGGGTATCCAGATCCCGCTGTTGGTTATTGACCGGAGAGTCATCTCGGTCATGTCTGCATGTCTCCCGAACCCGTAGGGTCTACACACTTAAGGTTCGGTGACGCTAGGGTTATAGAGATATTAGTATGCGGTAACCCGAAAGTTGTTCGGAGTCCCGGATGAGATCCCGGACGTCACGAGGAGTTCCAGAATGGTCCGGAGGTAAAGATTTATATATGGGAAGTCCTATTTTGGTCACCGGAAAAGTTTCGGGTTTTATCGGTAACGTACCGGGACCACCGGGAGGGTCCCGGGGGTCCACCAAGGGGGTCCACCTGCCCCAGGGGGCCACATGGGCTGTAGGGGTGTGTGCCTTGGCCTATATGGGCCAAGGGCACCAGCCCCAAGAGGCCCATGCGCCAAGAGATAAGGGAAAGGAAGAGTCCTCAAAAGGGAAGGCACCTCCTAGGTGCCTTGGGGAGGAGGGACTCCTCCCTGGCCACACCCTTCCTTGGAGGAAGGGCCAAGGCTGCGCCCCCCTCTCCCTTGGCCCTATATATACTGGGGGGAAGGGAGGGCAGCAATACCTAAGCCCTGGCGCCTCCCTCCCCCTCCCATGACACATCTTCCTCCTCCCGCAGCGCTTGGCGAAGCCCTGTTGGAATCCCGCTACTTCCACCACCACGCCGTTGTGCTGCTGGATCTCCATCAACCTCTCCTTCCCCCTTGCTGGACCAAGAAGGAGGAGACGTCGCTGCTCCGTACGTGTGTTGAACGCGGAGGTGCCGTCCGTTCGGCGCTAGGATCATCGGTGATTTGGATCACGACGAGTACGACTCCATCAACCCCGTTCTCTTGAACGCTTCCGCGCGCGATCTACAAGGGTATGTAGATCCACTCCTCCCTCGTTGCTAGATGACTCCATAGATAGATCTTGGTGACACGTAGGAAAATTTTGAATTTATGCTATGTTCCCCAACACATGCGCCATTAGTATGCCTCCGAGGGGGCCATATTTAACCATGTGCTTTGGCATACTAATGGCGCACTGTTGGGTGATGCACCATTAGTGTGATTATAACAGTGCGCCATTAGTGTCTTGTGTGGTGCGCCACTAGTATGAATATTAGGGATTTTTTTTTCATTTCTGATATTTTCACAGGTTAAAAAATATTAGAGATAACATACAACACAGATCTGCTTAGCTTACATACAGGGGGCCATATGTAACGATGTTACCTGCGTCCACTAGATCATATCCAACACACAAGTTTCATCATATATACATACATAGCCAACACATAGTTCCATCGTTACATATTACAAAAGTTTCACAATGTTCATTCAACACCGTTATCCATCAATTCACAAAAGTTTCACATTGATACAAAATAAAAACACAAATGGAAAAGAAGCACTCCATCTATGCAAGCTTCCATGAATTAAATCAAATCTGCAAAATGATAAACACGCAGTTAGAAGAAGAAGAAGAAGAGAAGAAGAAGAAGAAGAAGAAGAAGAAGAAGAAGAAGAAGACTTTGCAGAAGAATAAGAAGAATAAGAAGAAGACTATAAGCTTATTATGTAAACTTGATCATTTTGTGCTAACATAAGTAATTTTGGAGCTAACCTATAGGAAACTAAGCATATAAGCTCTAAGTTAGCATATTAGAGCCAACTTAGGTAAAATGAAGCTAACCTATGTCATTTTGGATAAGAAGAAGAATAAGAAGAAGACTATAAGCTTATTATGTAAACTTGATCATTTTGTGCTAACATAAGTAATTTTGGAGCTAACCTATAGGAAACAAAGCATATAAGCTCTAAGTTAGCATATTAGAGCCAACTTAGGTAAAATGAAGCTAACATATGTCATTTTGGATAAGAAGAAGAATCAGAAGACTATAAGCTTATTATGTAAACTTGATCATTTTGTGCTAACATAAGTAATTTTGGAGCTAACCTATAGGAAACTAAGCATATAAGCTCTAAGTTAGCATATTAGAGCCAACTTAGGTAAAATGAAGCTAACATATGTCATTTTGGATAAGAAGAAGAATAAGAAGAAGACTATAAGCTTATTATGTAAACTTGATCATTTTGTGCTAACATAAGTAATTTTGGAGCTAACCTATAGGAAACTAAGCATATTAGAGATAAATAGGTAACTAAGTATATATATATATATATATATATATATATATATATATATATATATATATATATATATATATATATATATATATATATATATATCATTTTGGAGATCTGACATACCCGACATAGTTCAGTTCTCATTGTTCTTCTCCTTCTCCTTCCTCAGCCTGATACGCCAAGAGCGGCGAGGCGGTGGAGGCAGTGGAGGCAGCTGTGGGATGTAGTCTTCTACCACAATTGGCGTGGTCATGTCACCCAGCTGTGGGATCACCGGTGCCACCACCGGTGTGTGGTAATTGTCAGGCACCACTACCATCGCAAGGCCACCCTCAGCCACCACCATCTCTTGCCCATGGTCAGCCACCACCATCTCTTGCCCATGGTCAGCCACCACCATCTCTTGCCCTTGGTCAGCCACCACCAGCGCTAGGTCATCCTCAGCCTGATGCCCATCGTCATCCTGCAGCTCCTCATCCCCACTTTGCTCCTCTTCTCCCCCACTCCAGTCCAGATCATCCTTCTTGTTGTCTTCGCTGCTGCCAGAATCGCTGCTGCTTTCGCTAAGGCCAGAATCGCTGTTGCTTTGCTATAGCCATAATCGCTGCTGCTTTGGCTGTAGCCAGTGTCGCCGCTGCTTCTCACATTGCCTGTCCAAATACAACAATGACCGTTAACAATCAATGTGAGACAAAGCCAAATATGGAGGAATAAGAAGAGGCAGAACGCACTGGCATCTTCGTCTTCAGCATAGCGCATGCAACACATAGTCTTCTTGAAAACCTTCACGATGAGCATTGTGGCGTCATCGTCGTACCTCAAGAGAAGAAAGTACCCGGTCCACAGGTCGTAGGCACTGTAGAACTTCTCCCAGCCACGGCACAGGTACATGTGGCCCTCCTCGATCACCAACTACATGTCCCACAGCCTACGAACCCCGCTGCCGGCCTGTCGGAGCTTCACATTATCTGGCGGATCTTCACCCAGCATCTTCATAAAAGCGTCAGGCAGCCTCTGCAATTTGGGACAAGGAGTGATGTAGCAAACAACAGAGTTATCATAATGAGATGGGTGAAGGGGAGATCTCTCGTTTTATATACCTGCCTCGTGGCTGATACTGAAGAAGAAAGTATGATAGTGAAGAACTTGAAAGCATCCAACTCGTACTCCGGTGAGGCAGAGCGGCGGTGGCTGCTTCCCCCCATCTCTGATAAGCAGCAGAAGAGACCAATTAGTACCCTTACAACATTATAGCAGCATAAATTTTGAGCAGAAGATAATTAACATTAGTTGCAAGTACCCCATATGTCCTATTTTTAGCAAAGTCATGCTAAAATTCACGGAAAATTTTAGCATGACCTTTGCTGAAAATAGGACATATGGAGTACCCGAATTTGCTAGAACGGAAGTTAATCGACATTCCGGCAAACTCAAGGGCCTCTCGGGGTACCTGCAATATCATTATCCCCACGTAATGAAGTCGCCAATGGGTCATTTCAGAAGATCACAAGTAGCATCATCACAAGTACAACATCATCTGTAGCTTTATATTAACAAAGCATCAGCACATATACAAAAGACCACTTATGCCAACAGTATGGTTTATATCAGATTCGGAGTTAGAAACAGGAAAAACCGGTGCTTCAAAGCCTATTGGACACAATTTACATCTATCAGTACAGGATGTCCTGACTAATTTCAAGTGTTCACAGGTGAACTTGTACCATGGATGAGCCTAGTGCTTCATTAGTTAAATGAACAGAGATAACAGTGCATAACACCATACATAAAGTGATGAGCATACATACTACTGTCCAAGCAAATTAACTGAATAGTATTGTGTCAAGTTCAGTTTAAAAATTCAGTTACTGCTTGAGTGATTTGACACCAAAAATTACTCCCAAAAATTACAATGACTGTATATATTCACTGTACAGGCTGTCAAGTTCTATTTCAGCTCAAGTTTCATTACAACACAAACACTGTAATTCATCTTCTCATAGAAAAATTAATAATAAAAATCAAATTACAATAGGGGTCCCAGGTTTGACCCCATGATACGTGCTATCCTTGGATTATTCCTCTTCTGAACAAACCATCATGCATCATTTTCTAACCAAGGCATAGCTCAGGAAAACCACTTGGTTTGACCAGAACTAGCTGATTACCCCAAATCTCATGGTAAAATTAGCAAGGCAAAGCATTTCTCTTACATGACCATAGCAAGAATGACACACTACATATAATCTGGTGAGATAGCAGCAGCAATCTCAAAAAAAGCGGAGACATCATACATACCACCAGAGCATCGCCCACAGACATCCAGGTACATCACCCACTATTATTGCCTATAAAAAAGCCTAATATCCACTAGTATTGCCTATTGATCATATACTACCTACTCATATTTTATTCAGTCATTTTACCAGTTGTTTAACCACAGATTAGGGTCTGTCTAGGAGGTTAGTCAATGTAAAAATTGAAAAGCTAGCTAGCAGTACAGTAAGCAGAAGCAGCTCAGGCAGGCGCAGGGGCGCGCGCGGGACGACAAGCAGGGCCAGCACGGCTAGGTGCGTGCGCGGGTGTGCAAGGCAGCGAGCGGCCGCCGGAGGCAGCAGCGGAATGGGGAATGGTGGAGAGAGGGAGAAAGGAGGAAGGAGGAGAGGTACCTGGTCGCCGGAGGGGTCGGGGTCGGGGTCCGAGCTCCTTCGGGTCCTCGCTCGCCGCGGTCGAAGGAGAGCAGGGGCCGGTGGCGGAGGACGGCAGGGGCAGGCAGGGTGGGTGCGTCGGGGCCGCGCTCGCCGGCTGCTGCAGGGGCCGGAGGAGGCCATCGCTTATCGGAGGGAGGAGGAGAGGAGAGGAGCGGGCGACGCGCGTTCGGCCGATCCCGTTCGGGGGGCGCAGGGGCGGCGGGGGTGGAGTCCCGCGGGGGTCGGGGCGGCGGCGTCGGGGCAGCGCAAGACCACAGCGGCGACGGCGGCGCCGACGGCGTGCAGGCGCGGCGGACGGAGGGGGCGGAGCAAGGGGGCGGCGGCGTACGTTTGGGGTCGAGTGGGGGATCTGGCGAGGGAGGAAGGCCACACAGTGCGAGGGGAATAGGTGGAGTGGGGGGGGGGGGTTAGCAATGGCGCACCTCCCCCTAGTGCGCCATAAGTATGACGATTCTAATGGCGCACCACCCCCTGGTGCACCATTAGAATTTTGTTTTAATTACTGGCCCGACTGGTCAGGTTATATTCCACCTAACCCTACCTCCATCAGAACACGCCCACTAGCCCGACTGGTCAGCACGCAGCACACACACTAGGAGGTCCTGGGTTCGATTCCTAGGCTCCCCAATTTTTGTTTTTATGCATTTAAAATGTTGTTTGATATTTATTTATGTTTAAATATGTTCAAACTTGTTTAAATCATAACAATAATATTTTTTATAAAAAAAGTAATAATTTTTTAAAAAATATCATCAAATTTGTTATTTGAAAATATTTATGAATATGAAAAAACATCATCAAATTTATTATTTAAAATATCATCAAATTTGTTATTTGAAAATATAATCAATTTTTTTGCAATTTTAGTTGCATTCATTTGTGACGGTGGAGCGGGCCGGGGAGCGTGCGGGGGAGAGGGTGCGGTGGGTCGTCGGCGACGGTGGAGTGGGGGAGGGTGCGGGCCGGCGGTCGGTGGAGCGGGGGAGGGTGCGGTGGGTCGTCGACGGCGGTGGAGTGGGGGAGGGTGCGGGGGGTCGGTGGCGGCCGGTGGAGCGGGGGAGATGGTGCGGGGGGTGCTCGGCGGCGAGGGGAACCGGATCTGGCGAGGTGCGGGGGAGAGGGTGCGGTGGGTTGTCGGCAACGATGGAGTGGGGGAGGGTGCGGGCCGGGGGTCAGCGGCGGCGGCCGGTGGAGTGGGGGAGGGTGCGGTGGGTCATCGGCGTAGGTGGAGTGGGGAAGGGTGCGGGGGGTTGGCGGCGGCGGCCGGTGGAGATGGTGCGGGGGGTGCTCGTCGGCGGCGGTGGAGCGGGGGCGGGTGCGGTGGGTGCTCGTCGGCGGCGGTGGAGCGGGGGCGGGTGCGAGGGGTGCTCGTCGGCGGTGGTGGAGCGGGGAGGGTGCACCACACATACATGCGCCATTAGTAGTTTTGCAAAAAAGTATTAAAAATAATTTTTATACTAATGGCGCACCGTGGCACAGTGCGCCATTACTAGTTTGAACTAGTAATGGCGCCATTACTAGTTTGAACTAGTAACGGCGCACTATGCAACGGTGCGTCATTAGTAGTTTTGCAAAAAAGTAAAAAAAAAAGAATACAGTAGTGGCGCACTCAACAGTTGGTGCGCCATTAGTAGTTCTAACTACTAATGGCGCACTTTGCCCGGATGCGCCATTAGTATATTTGAAAAAATGAAAAAAAAACTTTTTGTTACTAGTGGCGCACCTTGTGCCTGGTGCGCCATTAGTGTCTTGCACACTAATGGCGTATCTTCACGTGGTGCGCCATTAGTAAACAGTAGTGGCGCACCACTTCTCTGATGCGCCATTAGTGTCAATTTCATCTTTAGCCCTTTTTCTAGTAGTGCGTGCTTCACTTATATTATAAGAATGAATTGTTGAATGAATTGAATATCATAAATATGAAATTATATATGCTTTATATATTTGTCACATGAAAAGTAATAACTTCACATATAAGAAGTATAAATGGTAAAATTTATTGAAAGAAAACACAGGATTGGTCTCAAGTGATGTCTTGTTAACCCAAACAAAAATCTCTCCAAATCTTCCCTGAGGTGGAAGGCAGTGCCATATGATAGAATCCAAAAAACAAGTAAAGTTGGGTCTTTCGGTCTCCGAAAGAGCTATAAAATCCAACTTTCGCTCCCTCGAAGTCTCTGCCTTAACGAGTGGTGTAATAAGAACACAGACGTCTTGTTTCGCCAAGGCAATTTTTTCCAGCAGTGTCCTTGTGTGTGTCATGTGAAATGTGTAGGAGTGGAACTATCACATTTTACAGAATGCCTCCCGTCGGGTGTTCGTCATTGCATATCTTTTTAGAGATGATATTTGTCGGCATGGTCTGACAATGGCCTCTGCCATGTAGTTTTCCCATTTACTTTCATGCTTCCCCTCTCTAAATAACATTTGCACACTCTCTCTCTCTCTCTCTCTCTCTCTCTTTTTCCGGAATCCGGAGTTGAGTGGCAAATTGTGATTGGTTAGTAAAACGAGAGATAGTTAACAAACCTACGTCCCATAGCTTTGGGACATCACATCGATCTCTCACTAGTTAAAGCAAGCGCTGTTGAGTGTTGACGTGATGCGATTCTTTTCGCAAAACAAAAGTGTTGACGTGGATGTGACAATTCGATCAGACGCTATAGGCACCCTGGTTTGACGAAAGAGAGGGCGGCCTTGTGCAAGCGGGCGGCCGGGACCAACAGCATCCAGGTCCCTTTTAGCCTTTTCTCCCTAATATAATCCAGATCGAGCCACACATACAGAAAAGGAAAGGGGGTTTCGTAGGCCGCGCTCCGTTTGCCGCCACCACAGAATGCAACACGCACAGGCGCTCGATCGTGAAAGAGCTGCGGCACCGATCGATCGCGAACGAGCCCGGTGGTGACCGTGGGCTTTCGCTGCCGGCACCATCGGTCGTATGCACGCCGTTCAGCTCCAGCAGCTTCAGATTGCCGACCTAAAAAAGCGTGTCCGTGACTTTCTTCTTCTGCCGGCCGTGCATGGATCGACCATTAGTTTTTGTTTCAAGCCTCTGAGTGGCAGGCGAATTAATAGGCCACTTAATTATACATGATCACATAGGGAAGCAACCGTCATTGCCTAGTAATTTTTTTTAACTGTATAAACTAATGCTGCTACTTTTGTACTGTACCGGCACATAGATCACTAGAGCCGACTAAAGAAAGCTAGTGAAACAACATTGGGTAGGAGGGACTCGCATAAAGAAGATTGCAAGAGCGAAATCGAAATTCGCCATGTACACGTACGTACGCGAGCGCAGAGTACGTAGGACCTTCTTGCAGGCGATCGATGAAACAATGCAATATGGCGCGCTGCTGGCAAACGAGATCAGCGATTCTTCCAGCTCCTTCTAGCTCCTTACTAAATTATAATAAAACGGTCGAGAATAATGGCCGGATCGAGCAGTGTAGTAGCAGAGGAACCCTGGCAGCAGCTGATCGATCGATGGAGTAGAATATGCGTGGCCTGCGCCTGCGCCTGCGCGTGATCCCATGCGTGTGAAACCGTTGAACTCTCGCGAGCTACTCTGTTGTAAAAGGAATGAGCCGTTGTATTCTTGTGACAGAATCTAAGATCGGCTTAGAGACCATAGCTATAGGTTGCTAAAATACTAGGGTTCAGTTAGAATATTTTTAAACTAGGGAAAAGCCGGTGTTAGAAAGTTTTGTCTGCTCTAGTGGAGGAGCTAGGGAACATACTGCCGCCCTTGACTATTCCTTTATTCTCTTCAACGTTGATGGCTGGAGCATGTTCCTTAATAATTACTAAATTTGTTGTTAAGTCAGCACCGGCGGACCGGGCAAGTGCTTTACGCCATTTTTATTTAAAAAAATAGTACTACTAGCATTGGAGTAATATGGTCATGGATGCTTATAAAGTAGTAATTCCCAGTATATATGGTCATGGATACTTAAAAAGTAGCAGTTGTGGTGTCTATAGGGATTACTAATATGGTCATGGATGCTGTTGACAATAACTGTCTCCCCATTTTGCTTAATGAAAAACATTGTAATGGGGCATCGTAGAATATGGGTATCAATCACTCTTTGCATCAAAATTATACCCATAATCACTATTCTATTTATAAACAAATAAAAGACGTTTTAAGTCACTACTTTAATGACATAAAACATTATTTGTCTATAGAGGGAGTACATTTTTTTGCGAGGGTAAAAGAAGCTTTATTCTAAAATTATAGAGTTACAGTCAAGAGGCAAGAGATCCTCGATACATGGGGGTCCTCTGTAGCCAAACAACAGTGCTACAAGGGCCAATTCCTTTGCCAGCTTAAAAAATAAGCCGCATCCTCCCCAGCTTTTTTTATAAGCCGTCACTCTTATACATTGGGGTTTCTAAACTAGTTATGAGATTGATTGCTTAAGGAGTCTGTCCGCTGCCTCTTGCCAGATAAAAATACGGACTTTGAGTGACACCCTAACTACCAGCAACGCTTTAGCATACCTGACTTTTGGTCATCTGACCAGCTTAGCATGCATCAATTTAACCAAGAACTTACTCAAGTTCTCGAGATCCCATAACGAGTCTCATTCGGAACTGATAGAAATGTTAGATAACATAGCGTGCAGATTGGTTAGCTCGCGAGACTCAGCTGACGAAAGCGCTCTAAGGAAACCGAGAACATCATATCCCGATGCAAAGATGTCACTAACAAGAGCTTCCGACTCAGCCGCGATGTTAAACAGAGCAGAGAAAAAAGCATAGAGAGGTTTGTCTGAAATCTAAGAGGATAGCCAGAATTTGGTTTCTTTGCCGTTACCAATAATCTTGGATCTTGCTCCTAGGTTGAAAAACGGCTTGTGTTTCTGGATCCCATTCCAAATTTGCGAACCTCTCACATTGCTAAAGAACAACGAGCATTCCAGGAAGTATTTGGCATTGAGGAGCCTTGCCCAAAGTTTGTTGTCCATTTGTAAAAATTTCCAGATCCATTTAGAAATGAGTGCAAGGTTCATTTTTCTAGTGTTGGTAATACCTAACCCTCCCTGGGCCTTAGGATGACATAGGTCGGCCCATCTTATCATGTGGTACTTCACTTTTGGCATGGTGAAAGTGCAACTAATCCCTGGGTGGTTTTGGTAATTCATAATAACATATATCTCATTGAACTAATGTCCATTCAAGATAAATATTTCAGGATGTTCAATCATTGGCATGGCATGACATAGAGATGTGGACCCCTCAAAATGCTAAGGACAAGGATTAGCAAAAGATCAAGACTCTTTGTCTTTTTTAAGTGTTCCAAGATCGCATTGAGTCCATAGGAAAGCCAATACTATTAAAAGGGGATGAGGTGTTGGATAATGGTCTACTTACTCAAAGTGCTTACTGATATTTCTCAAAAAACCATCAGCTACTTTCTCTATCCAAATATGTCAAAACCCTAAACTACAACTCGGCCCCACCGATACATTCTATCCAGAGCCACCGAGTTCATTCTGACATAGCCCCAGCCAAAACCCTAACAGTTCGGTCACACCGATACGGATCTCAGTCCCACCAAGATGGCCTTGCCAACGCTCTGTGACTTGTTGCATTCCCTTCGGTCTCACCGAGTTGTTGCAATCGGTCCCACCGAGTTGGCTTGACAGGATCTCTGTTGCCCGTTGCACTCACTTCGGTCCCACCGAGAAGATGCAACCGGTGCCACGGAGATGAAGTTTGCCCTAAGCCCTAACACATCGGTCCCACCAAGTTGTTCCAGTCGGTCCAACCGAGATTCCTAACGTTCATATTTTTTAACAGATCGGTGCCACCGAGATGAGTCAAAAGTGTGTAACGGTTGGATTTTGTGTGGATGCTATATATACTCCTCCACTCCCTTCTTCTCATTGAGGAAAGCCATCAGAATGTGCCTACGCTTCCACTATTCATTTTTCTGAGAGAGAACCACCTACTCATGTGTTGAGAGATTTCATTCCAACCATTTCAACCTGCATTTCTATCCTTCCCCAAGTTGCTTTCTACTCAAATCCCTCTTCCACCTTAGCCAAATCTATGAGAGAGAGTTGAGTGTTGGGGAGAATATCATTTGAAGCACAAGAGCAAGGAGTTCATCATCAACACACCGTCTATTACCTTTTGGAGAGTGGTATCTCCTAGATTGGTTAGGTGTCGCTTGGGAGCCTCCGTTGTGATGTGGAGTTGAACCAAGAAGTTTCTAATGGCAAGGAGATCGCCTACTTCGTGAAGATCTTCCCGGGTGAGGCAAGTCCATTGTGAACAATGGCCATGGTGGGATAGGCAAGGTTGCTTCTCCGTGGACCGTTCATGGGTGGAGCCCTCCGTGGACTCGCGCAACTGTTACCCTTCATGAGTTGAAGTCTCCATCAACGAGGACGTATGATAGCACCACCTATCGGAACCACGCCAAAAATCTCGGCGTCTCCATTGTGTTTGCCTTCTCCAAACCCTTCCCTTTACCTTCATATGCAATGGTTTACTTTTCGCTGCTATACTCTTAGAATTGCATGTGTAGGTTGATTGCTTGACTTGTCATAATTGCTAAAATCTTCCACAACTAAAATTGGAAAAAATAAAGATTTTTGTTTGGTCAAATAGTCTAATCACCCCTCTCTTGACATACTTCCGATCCTACAAGTGGTATCAGAGCTTTGGTCTCCATTAGCCTTGATTTCCATAGCTTTGGTGATCATAGCATTGGTTTCACAACCTAGGAGAGTATGGCGTCTAGCGAGGGTGACTATCACCGTAGAGGTCCTTATTTTGATGGTACAAATTTTGCTAGTTGGAAACATCAGATGAAAATGCATATTTTTTGTCAAAACCCCGCCGTTTGGGTTGTTGTGCATGTTGGCTTGCAAGGTGAATTCTTTGAAGATGGTAGAGAACTGGATTGTGCAGTGATCGCAGAAGAATTGAAGATGTTGCAATACAATGCTCAAGCTTGTGATATTCTCTTCAACGTATTGTGCCCCGAGGAATTCAACAAAATCAGCCGCCTTGAGAATGCAAAGGAAATTTGGCATACTTTGGTTAATACGCACGAAAGTACCGAGTCTGTCAAGGAATCCAAGTTGGATGTGCTTCAAAGTCAACTTGAGATGTTCAAGATGAAGGATGGTGAAGGAATCACCAAAATTTACTCTAGGCTTGCTCTCATCACAAATGAGATTTCCGGCTTAGGAAATGAAGAGATGGCCGACAAATTCATCATCAAGAAGATCCTTAGAGCCTTGGATGGAAAATATGATACCGTATGCACATTGATCCAAATGATCCCAATTACAAAGATCTCAAGCCCACGAAATTCATTGGTAGAATTGTTGCTCATGACATGAGATGTCACTCAAGGATAAGGAAGAGCTTCACAATAAGTCAAGTGGTGCTTACAAAGCTTCAAGTGATGCTCCTACAACATCAGTTGAAAAGAAAGTCTCCAATGAAGAATTGAGCTTAATGGTGAAGAACTTCAACAAATTCTACAAGAGTAGAAGCAAAGAGAGAAGCTCCAAGTCGAGGTCCTACAATGACAAAAGATCTTCTAGTCGTGATCGCAATTGCTACAATTGTGGAAGACCCGAACACTATTCCAATGAGTGTACGACTCCCTACAAGAAAAGAGAAGACTCACCAAAAAGGAGAAGTAGAAGAGATGAATCACCTCCAAGAGAGAGAAGGAGTAGAGATGATCGTTATGAACAAAGACCCTCTCGAAGAAGCAAGGATTCATAAAGGAAGGATAGGTTATTGAAGAGCTACACAAGATGAAGAGATCAAGCTCATGTTGGTGAATGGATATCTGATTCCGACTCCGACTATACTCAAGATGAAGGTGTTGTCGGTCTTGCACTAGTGTCATCCAACTCTCACGACATATTTGATTCACCAAATGAAGGAATTGGAAGATGCTTCATGGCTAAAGGACTCATGAAACAACACTCTTAAGTTAGCTCATGAAACAACACAAGAGGATCATAGAGGGCTCCTAAGGACTCATGAGAAGCTACGCTTCGAGAAGCTAAATTTTGAGCAAGAGCATGAGTTTCTAAAAGCTATCAATGATGATCTTCAAAAGAAGAGTTCTTCTTACATTACCAAACGTCTCCTCTTGTCTACTTATATGCCACAAGTAAAATCTAGCAACAAGAGCAAGAAAGATCCTTCTTCTAGTAGTAACAATAACCATGCTAAATCCAATATTGTTGCTTCTAGTAGTTCTCTTGATTCCACTAATGATTCTCTAAGATAAATTACACTCGAGCAAGAAAATAGCTCATTGAAGGGAATTATAGATAAAAGTGTTTACAAGAGTCTTGCCGGGAGTAAGCAATTTGCGGAAATTCTACGCAAGGAAGGAAGACACCGGAAGAATCAAGGTGTTGGTTTTGAACGAAAGTTCAATGCCAATGGAGTTGAATGGGAAGAAGATCAATACCCCAATACGAAGTTTGTTCCTCAACAAGATAAGTATGACCCCACTTCTTTTGAGGGAACACAAGCTCAAGATGATGTTCCACCACAAGACCACAAGCTAAAAGGCAAGGACAAGCTTCAAGAAGAGATTGAATCATTTGAAGAAGCTCCTAAGGCCATGGTAAAGTGGGTTCCCAAGACTACGCCAAGCTCTACTTCATCAAGTACAACTACAACTCCAAGGATTCTCATCAAGTTAATGTGGGTCCCAAAGAAGAAGAACTAGAGTGTTCTTGAGGGTGACTCCGCCAACATACTTCACTCATATTCATTTTGGCAAGGACTTGTGCAATCAACTTTCATATCTTGCACTAAATCATGGAGTCACAAACTCTCTTGCTGGTAAGCCAAGGGACAAGGTAATCTAATGCTTTCATGGACATCATCATATGTGCAATTCACTCTATGTCTATGAATATCCTTGTATGTTCCTTGTGGGACTAACCCATGTAGGTATTTAAAGTGAAATACTCCAAAGGATTGCTCCAAATGATCTAAATCAACATTGAGCAACCACATGTTCACTATCTACATGAAGTCATCATCGACAAAACCCAAGGTTAATTCATCCTTCTTTGGAGCATATCACATCTAGGGGAGCTTTGCTTTAAAAATTGAGCTAAAGAAACTCTAATGGTGTGAACACATTAATGCTTTATGTAAAAGTGGTAACCCCACTTGTGCCTAAACGATGAGTATGACATATGATCATATGTTCTCATTTGACTTCTAAGTCAATATACTCATATATGGATGACCTAGTCATCGCCAAATGCTTGATAGATGCTAGAATTGGTTATGCATGTTTGACACATATTTCATTTGCTATTTTATTGTGTGAGAATGTTGGTTGCATATTTTCTCCATTCGAGGACATCCATTTTTTGTTTTGATTGTCTTGGTTAAGAATGCCTAATAACATTCTCTAGCTATTTATGCTCTTCTTGTCTTAAATTCTTTTCATGATATATCACAAAAATTGAACAAGTTCTTTTCGAACCCTCCGGGTGAGGAGCACTCGGAGCCACCGATCCATCAAGGGCTGACCTCAAAAACCTTCTTCATCCATTTCGGTCAAACCAATACACTCAAACTTGGTCGAACTTAAATCATAAAGACTGGTCTAGGTTTTCATCTCGGTGCTACCGATTAGACCAACTCGGTCACACCGATTTGCTCTAACTACACATACTTGCACATCTCGGTGCCACCGATTTGTTCCACTCAGTGCCATCGATAGTACACGTGTATATATATATCTCGCATGACCATACGTTGAAAATTACTTCAAACGCTACGACCTCTCATCCCGTTGCTGTCGCCCCCTTCGTCTCTGGATCGTCGCCGTTGTCTCCTATGTGCCTTCACCACAGGAATCCACCGCCGTCAACGGCAATCTGCCCCACCTTTGTCGTCATAGAGGATCTCCACCAGGTTAGGGTGAGATTCCATCTCCTCGTGCCTCTCTTATCCGATTCAATGCACAAGGACAATGCCATGTATCTTACCATGATTGCAATACTTCTATCCACTAGATTAAATCATTAGAGTAGACTCGAGCAAAAAAAAACCAGGGATAGGTTTCCGCCGAACGCATCTCGGACCACCCGAATTGGAATTTTTGGTCCCATCGATTTGGCCCTGGCCATTGCACAAGTACTACTCAGTTTCACTGAAACATATTAGTTAGTGTGATCGAAAGTAAAGTTTCAGTGAAACCCTAGCAACTTGGAGCCACCGAACCACGTCTCGGTCCAACCGAAACTGTGTGTTTAGTCTCTGTTAGCTGCTTCGATGTCAGCGAAATGACCAACTCAGTAGCTCCGAAATGCATTGTGTGAAAACCCAAAACTAAAGTTCAAACTCAAAATTTTGAAATACTACCAGCTTTCTATGATAACTCATCTACTTTGCCCATACCCATCTATTCACAAGGTCAGTGTTGCAAGATGTCGAGTGCCAGTGACAGTCAAAACCAGTCAAAGAAAATTGTTGAGCTCAGTGAGGGCTCTAGTCCCAATGAGAGCTACTATGAGGTCATTAGGAGCTCTCCAGATTTGACAAAGGCTGCCACCAAAACAAGGAAAAAGAGAACCTCAGACAGTGAGGATGAAGACTTTGCTACTAGTGAGGTCACTTCAAAGAAGAAGAAGAAGAAGACTATTGTAAGAAGAGTGCCTATGTCAACGCCACGAGAATCCTCAGCTCCAAAGGAAACAATGACATTCACATTGAGGAGCCAAGTGATGAAGAGGGTTATGCGAGCAAGAAAAAGAAGAGGGCTAGAAAGACCACTGCCACAGTTATTGGCATACCTTCCATGAGAGAAGATGATCAGGAGGAGGAAGAGGAAGAAAATATTGAAGCACCTCCAGCTAAGGCACAGAAACTCATGTCTGGTGCCATGAAGTCATCTACAACCTCCAAACCCAAGTCCAAGCTTGTCGTGGAATTGTTACGGCAGATGTCCTAGTGTGACGACTTAGTCATGGAGCCATCGCGTTGAGGTTAGCTTAAAGGGGTTAATTAGGACAAAGGACATGAGGAGTTTATACTGGTTCGACCCCTTATGATGAAGGTAAAAGCCTAGTCCAGTTTGTAGTTGGTATTGCTAGGGTTTCGATGAGCAGGGAGCAAATACGCTTGACCCGGCTCTAAATTTGTTGTTTCTTGTCCTAATCCGCCACTAGGTCATCACCTTATATACACGGGTTGACGCCCTGCGGCCCTCAGATTCCAGCCGGATTATACAACGTATCCGGCTCGGTGACCTTTTGCACATGCCTTACACTACAACTTTACATACATGGCGGTTTACAATCATGGGCCTTAAGCTGCCTTCAGGTCTGGGCCCTCTACTAAGCCTATCTATGAATCGCCACGTGACCTTGGGCTTCATTATGTTGAGTCTTCATAGGGATGACCTGGCCCCTCCTGGGTGGGTCATACCTAATAGTTATATCCCCAACATTAGGCCCCAGGTTGATTTGGACTTGTTCATGTCAACCTTCAAGACTTAGAAAAATCCTTCCATATCCGCTGCAAAAAACATTGTAACCCGCCATGACGTCATCTCCAGGAATTTCAGAAACCCACCACGACGTCATCTTCAATGGATCTTTATCTTAATGTTTTCCTGAAAATCGAGGTGTCCAATTAGCTGGATAACCATCATTCGGCCTCCTCGTCTTTCGCGTCTGCCTGCTTTCCGGTCTCCTTATAAATAGGACCATAGGGTCTTCTCTCATTCCTCTCCTTCTCCTTTCTTCCTCCTCCGAACGCATCATCCCGCACGAACCTTGCCGCCGTCGACCTCCATCCTCGTCCTCGACTCCGGCCGCTGCATCGCCCTGGGTGGACCAGAGAACTACGACGCTACCCCGCTGTCCGAACATCATCAGTAAGTCCTCCGTCCCTTGCCATGGATCCGTCATTAGAGTTTGTCAGTGTTCATCCGTGTTCGTCATCGTCCTTCTTTTCCTTTGTTTAGATCCATGTCTTAGATCCAAAAAAACATGGGAATCTTGCGTGGTGGTAGTTTTAGCACTTGTTTTAATACTAGATCATATCCCCACCGTGACAGATCTCCTCTAGGGCTTCTCTGTTTTTCCACTGCCACCTTTTGTAGATGAATTTATTCTTTTTTTTCTAAATAACAGTAGATCCAAATTTGTAACCTTCATCTGTGGAACTTGTTTGTCTCAGTACTTAGCCAATGTTGCTTCCGGCAACTCTTTGAACATCTTAGTCATGGCGGCTTACCCTACCGGATTATCTTTTCTTCATATATCATTAGCCCTTGCTTAAGCCGCCATCATAAACATGCACTGTAATTGTTAATTTGCAATCCCACCAATTAACTTGAGTCGGCAAACTATTTCCTTTTAGATTTTGTTTGCATCATGTCGCCGAAGACGATGACAACTTGCAACTGGGTCCATTCCACAGTCACTGAGAGCACCTTGAAAGACTTCGTCACTGTTGGATACTTACCAGAGAGGAGTGTCATGTCTTATCGTACTCCTGATTCAACTGAAGAAAAACCTCAGCCGAAGGATGGCGAAATTATTGTCTTCACTGATCATATGACCCGGGGCTTCTCGCCGTCCGACTCAAAATTCTTTAGAGATGTACTGCACTTTTTCAAACTTCATCTGCAAGATATTAGACCCAATTCCGTATCAAATATCTGTAACTTCCAAGTTTTCTGTGAAGTTTACCTTCAAGAAGAACCTACTTTTGAACTCTTTAGGGTGTACTTCTACCAGAACCGCCAGAACGAGAACACCAATGGTCCCAGTTTGGAACTTGGCGGAATTTCAATTCAACACAGACGGGATGCCATCTGATACGTCTCCAACGTATCTATAATTTTTGATTGTTCCATGTTATATTATATTCTGTTTTGGACATTATTGAGATTTATTATACACTTTTATATTATTTTTGGGACTAACCTATTAATCGGAGGCTGTCGGCGTTCTGGGAATGGGGGTCCCCAGACTTGCCTGCCTGCGGCCTGCGGCGTGGCTCAAAGGGGGGCCCAGCGCGGCCCATCTTCATCAACACAGACCCAAGACCCTCGCGAGGGGCCAAGCCTCATGGGGCGGACGACACAGAGTTTCCTCAGGCACGGCCTCATCAGGCTAGCTCGTGAGGAGGCGGAGAGATCAAGGCGGGGTACCTCACGAGGTGCCCGTGACGCAAGCCATGACGACCAAGGGTGCCAGGCGGGCGCCAGCCCGCGTAGTGTCCTCCTTTCCTCTTTGGTGCAAAGGGAGCAAGCGCAGGCGAGAGCATCAAGCAAAGGCACCCGTTTAGGTGCAACAAGACCAAGACCAGCCCAACGGCAGGGAGGAAGTCATTGTGGAGCCCAAGCTAGCGTCACCACCAGAGCCTTTGGCAGGCGAGGACCAACTTTAGTCAAGATAAGCGTACCCGATGTTCCCCTTCAAAATGGCCAATTGTTGGCGCCCTTCCTGCTCAATATTTGGGAAGAGGCCCAGGGCTTTTTCCTATAAATAGGACTAGCCACCCCCAGATGGGATGAGATGGGATCAGGTAGATGAGACCAGGGATAAGATCAGAGCGGCAAGAGAGAGAGAGAAGGGTGGCTGAACTCCTCCTAGCAGTTCATCCCCCTAGCCAAGAACAGACCCTCGCGAGGCTGTTCTTCCTTGTATTGCTCATCATCATCAGCCCAAGAGGCAATCCACCAAACCACATTGGAGTAGGGTATTACACCACAACGGTGGCCCGAACCAGTATAAACCCTGTGTCTCTTGTGTTGTTCTTTCCATAGCTTAGATCTTAGCGAGGCGGTGGGGTGCAGGTAGGTAGAAGGCGAAATCTCCGCGCGCACCCCAGTGTTCGAACCTCAAGGGTCTGCCGGAACCCGAAACCCGACATTTGGCACGCCAGGTAGGGGTGCGCCGGAATTCTTCTTCCACCGCCCCGTTCTCCTCCGACCATCGCGTCCATGTCAGACGCTCATCGGGCCTGCGCCGAGCGCCGAGCCACTCTCGCCTCCCGCGTCGCCTGCCGTCAACGCCGCCACCGGCCCGGCGGGAAACGAGCAGCAAGCGTCGTCTCAGCATCCGTCCGTGCGGCAAGACGGCCACACCGCTACTCGCTCACCCCAGCTGGTTCTTCGTCCCGCGCGCTCCGCGCACCCATGGGGGCTCGAGCTGTGCTCATCGCGGAAAACGAGCTCCTACGCTACCTTCCCATTGACGACGTCTACGAAGAATGGCTCGACCGCGTCCCCGAGCTCGTCCGCGCCGCAGGGGGCTCTCATGCGCCGTCCGTTCCGCTGCACCGCACCCCGCCCTACGCGGGCGACGAAGCTCCGGGGGCGCCCCAGCCGCCTCCTCCTCAAGAAGGCGCCCAGGCTCCAAGGCGCGTGGCCCCTGGGCGGAACCCGCTCCGTCAGGTGCCGGTGCGGCAAGATCAGAGCTGCCAAGAAATCCCTCGCCCGCAAGAAGCTTCCCGGGCGCTCCCTGCTCCAGCACGTCGCGACCATGCTCCTGCTCCCACACGTCAAGACCCCGCGCTGCTCCCAGCTACAGTGCGTGGGGACCAACAAGACCAAGCTCTCCGTCATCCAAGGCCTCCTGTGGCCACAGCAGGCTGCCGTGCCTTCACCACCGAGCTACGCAGCGTCGCGTGGCCCGGCAAGTTCAAGCCAGACCTGCCTCCTCATTATGACGGCACGACCGACCCTGCGGAGTTCTTCCAGCTCTATGAGCTGGGCATCGAAGCTGCCAACGGAGACGAGAAGGTCATGGCGAACTGGTTTCCCATGGCACTCAAGGACGGGGCCCGCACCTGGCTCCTGAACCTAGCTCCAGGCATGATCTCCTCCTGGGACGAGATGCGCACCGCTTCATCGCCAACTTCCAAGGTACTCGCGACCGGCCATCCGCCGTGAGCGACATGCGCCGCATCAAGCAACAACCTGGAGAGACCCTGCAGAAGTACATCCAGCGCTTCAACACCGCACGCCTCAAGATTCCCAAGGTGACCGAGGAGGCCATCATCTCAGCCTTCTCCGATGGCGTGCGCGACGTCAAGATGAAGGAGGAGCTGGTGATGCATGAAGACCTATGCACTTCCTTGGAGCTGTTCAACTTGGCGACCAAGTGCGCCAGGGCTGAGGAAGGGCGTCTCTCCCTCCTCGAGCTGCCTGCCGTAGACCCAGAAGAGAAGAAGCCCAAGGCCAAGGATGTGAAGCGCAAGGGGGCTGCCGTGCTCGCGGCAGAACCAGACACCAAGCGGGGCAGAGATCAGCCCGAATCTTCCAAGGGCAGTCGGTGTTGTGTGTACCACGACCTCCACACCCACAACACCAATGAATGTCAAGAGCTCCGAGCCATACGAGAAGGAAGGATCGGCCGTCGTCCCGACCGCGCTGACCGGGGCTACGGTCGAGGAGGAGGAAGAAATGCAGGACGCTGGGAAGACCGCTGCCCGCACCAAGGGTGGCGCGATCGACCTCGTGAGGATCGCTAACAAGACCCGCCTCGCAAGGGAGACTGGAGGGATCAGTCTCGCGAGGATTGCCCGCAAGGCAACACAGGCCTCCCTCCGCTGCCGCCACAGCCAAGGAGAAACGAGGACCGCCATCAGGATGAGGGGGCTGGGGGCTTCCAGGAGCCGCGCACGATCGCCTACATCCTGGGCGGGGCTCAAGCCCCAGCCTCTCAGCGCATCTTCAAGCAGTCCTCCCCAAGCTCGAAGCCACGCGCCCTCTTAGGTGGTCAGCATGCGCCATCATGTTCAGCTCAGCGGATCAGCTCAAGTGTGCGGCCACGGCCAGAGTCCTCCCGATGCTTTATTCCCCAATTATCAGCAACGTGCTGGTCACCAGGACCCTCATCGATGGCGGGGCAGGGCTCAACGTCCTGTCCATGGAAACATTCAACAATCTCCAAGTGCCCTACAACCAGCTTCAGCCAACCAAGCCTTTCTCCGGAGTCACCGACGGCTCCACGGTCCTGATTGGGCAGGTCCGCCTCCCTGTCACCTTCGGGGCGCGCAACAACTACCTCACCGAGCTCATCGACTTTGACGTCGCTCACATTCGCCTGCCGTACAACGCCATCCTCGGGTACCCAGCGCTGGCCAAGTTCATGGCCGTAACTCACCACGGCTACAACATCATCAAGATGCCAGGAAGTGGCGGAGTCATCACGGTGCCCTGTGAAGAGAAGGACGTGGTGTGTTCCCTGGAACGAGCCTTTCAGGTCGCATCACTGGAAGACCCGGATCGCAGAAGCAGGAGGCTTCCCGAGGCCACCCCCAAGAAGAAGAAGACATCGTCCGGCCCGGCTCCTCAGGAGGCAGGCCCCTCAGGACCCACGCCTGCCTAGGGGAACCTTCTTCCATCACATAGGAAAGCGCGCCCGACGCCCTCCTCAGGCAGGGCTTGGGGGCTCTCCCCTGGAGGGCCACCGACCTGGCCAGGGTCACGAGGGAGGCGCTTGGGCACCACATGGAGGCGTGTTTCGATGCACGTTTCCCTCAAGAAGGAGTAAGGCAAGGAGGGCTAGACCCTCAGGAGTTCGTCAGCAAGGCCATTCAGGAGCTACAGGAGTCAAGAGTCATGAGAGGCGGCTGCCGCCTACCAGCTGTGGCTCCCCATCTAGGCGAGGATGGTGGGCTGCGCGTCTGCATCGACATACCAGGGCTCAATCGAGTCGCTTCTCTAGAGCGCCTCTGGCCCTCGCGAGTGGGGCGCTGCGAAGGTCCACCTCACAGCTACGTTCGCATGCCTTACGACCTGCCGAGCGTGGCTGCCACGTACTAGCGCCTCATGAGGGGCATCATGGAGGCTCAAGAGGCCAGGCGCTCCGCAGCCCTGGCGGAGATGGAGATGGTCCGCGAGGAGCCACCAGCGCCTCCGGATCCTCCCGAGGCCCCTGGGCCTGGGGGCTTGTGAGGATCGGCTTCCGCAGCCCACCGAGTCTGCTACACCAACGCTGCTTCATCCTCAACATCATCAGGTGACATCTTTCAAGTTTCATTTCCAGCTGGGAGCGCCCCCCAGGGCTGCATTATTCCCAGGCCGCGTGGGTCCGTCCCTGCGGCATGTATCCCTTTTATTTCATGTTGCTAGCTTACTTTGTTGGGGGCGCCCCTCGGGCTTCATCATCCCCCAAGTCGCTCGGGCCTGACCCAGTGATGTCCACCTTCCTAGCATCTATTTGAATGAATCCACTCCTTCGCGGCTAATGTGTTTGACCTAGTTGCCCGCTCAACTGACGCCAACTGACAGAGCTGCTCCCAAGATGGCATGGCGCTTGCGCATGGGTCCGTCCCTGCAACACCGACAAACCTGAATGGCTGAGCTCTGGCCGTGGCAGCCCCGCATGGCGCCACCTCGTCAAGCCTTAAGTGCCTCATCGCCTCTCGAAAGCAACCAACGCCTGACTGTCAATTGTCATGGCAACCCCTCGTTCTTTCTATGATGGGTCTACAGGATCTCCTAAAGGAGCTGCGTCAAGCGAGGCCCATGCGGTGTCTCCTCCACTCTCATCCGCGTGAACCGCTTGCATGTTAAAGGGGGGGTGCCTGAGCATCGCGACTCAGGGCTCCTACTGGCTCTCCAGCCCTCAACCTCTGGCCTTGTCCACGGCATCGCGACCTGGCATACCAGCGACGGCTGAGACTCACTCGAGGGCCGAGACCCGAGGACGTAGAGCAGAAAGGGGAGAAAAGGCGAGAGGGGAGGGACACGCGAGGACCTCGCCGAGCAACCTCACGCCTGCCGATGCACGGACCCGGCGACACACCAGGGAGCGGTCCCTGATTCTCGAGATAAGTCACCACCCGGAAGCACCAGCTACCATGGCACCATCCCCGCACCTAATGCAATCCCGTGTTAGCGACGCGGCTCTCCTTTCTCACCGAACGATGGCTGCTTGAGCGCCAAAGGGGACCTCCTGAGCATCGCGACTAAGGGGCTCTTACCGGACCCCGGGTCGCTCACCTCTTGGCCTTGACCACGGCATCGTGACCTGGCATACCAGCGACGGCTGAAGCCGCCTTGGGACTAGGACCTGTCAGCGCAGAGCACCAAGCCCTCGTGAGGTTCGAAAGGGAGAACTGAGCTAAGATGGAATGAGCAACTCGCACAATTCTACGACAAGGGTTATATTAACAAATAGGATCACAGGCACCTTACAAGCCCCGACGCGTCTTTGATTCCTCGCAGGGAACAGATCCTAAAAGGACGCTAACTACACGCGCCCCTGCAAAAGACGCCATCATCAATAGTGGGCCGTCATGCACCGGCGCCAACCCCATCCAGATTGGAGTCGGCGACGGCCTGACGAGCCCGCCCTGCTCCAGGAGCGGCGCCGGCTCGGGGGCTCATAGTTGTCGTTGCTCATCTCCGGAGTCGCGAAGAGCTCGCCGGAGTCGCTAGATCCTCCGACGCCTCCGCCGCCTGAGGAGCCGCCAAGGGAGCGGTCGGCGGGCCTAGTCCCCGCCGTAGCAGGGTCCCGACCACCTCTCCCGGGGCAGCACTCCAGCCGGCGCCCGTTCGCATCGAAGACCTTGAAGAACATCACCGAAGCACCGTCGTACTCCAAGTGGATCATGAAGGCGCCTCTTGTCCTGCAAACCCGGGCTATTTCGCCCCAGCCTCGAGTCATGAAGACCTCGCCCGGGGCAACGACCGCGACCTCTGCCTCGGTCGCGAGGTTGCTGCAGTCGGCATGCTGCAGCCAAAGCTCCAGGAGTTCTCCCTGTGGGATGATGGAGGCGAAGAAGGGAGGAAGGCGAATCCAAGACTGAGGAGGCATGGCGGCGTGGAGCACGAACTCTCGGGAGGACCCCTCGGTGTGGACCCCAGGGGGGACGACCCACACCTTCGTGACCCGTCGGCGCCGACGGCAGCGCCGCCCGTGGCGATCAGCACGACTCCTTCAGAGCCCTCGATGTGGGCGTACAAGGGATGCGGGAACCCCGGCGGTGGCCGCTCGCACCAGGGCCTCGACACCACCTGATGGGCCCCCTCGCCCCGGGGGCGGAGGGCGAGCTGTTTCTTCGGCGGGAGCAGGTCTGATTCCTCCTGGGGAGCTTTTCCCTTCTCTGCCGCCGAGAACCGGCGGATCGGAGCCATCGCAGCAAGACGGAGCAAGGACTGGGAAGAAGGAGAAGCAAGAAGAGATGGACTGGAAGGGCGCGAGCCGCTTCGTACTTATAGCCGGCGATGGCCAATCGTCGACCTCCACGATCGCAGGTAATCATGACCCGCTTTGCATGCAGGGACATGTCCAGTCTGTGCAGTTGCCGAGGCGCCATGGGGAAGTGGAGACGCCCATGCCCAATCAACCGCCACGCGACGCCCAAGGCCGCAGGCTGTTAGGGCCCGCGGTGCTTTGCCCTTGCCCTTTCTCCTCCCTGCACGACCAAGTCCGGGCGCGCCTTGGGCCCGGGGGCTACTGTCGGCGTTCTGGGAACGGGGGTCCGTAGACTTGCCTGCCTGCGGCGTGGCTCAAAGGGGGGCCCAGCGCGGCCCATCTTCATCAACACAGACCCAAGACCCTCGCGAGGGGCCAAGCCTCGCGGGGCGGACAACACGGAGCTTCCTCAGGCACGGCCTCATCAGGCTAGCTCGCGAGGAGGCGGAGAGATCAAGGAGGGGTACCTCACGAGGTGCCCGTGACGCAAGCCATGATGACCAAGGGTGCCAGGCCGGCGCCAGCCCGCGCAGTGTCCTCCTTTCCTCTTTGGTGCAAAGGGAGCAAGTGCAGGCGAGAGCATCAAGCAAAGGCACCCGTTTCGGTGCAACAAGACCAAGACCAGCCCAACGGCAAGGAGGAAGTCATTGTGGAGCCCAAGCTAGCATCACCACCAGAGCCTTTGGCAGGCAAGGACCAACTTTAGTCAGGATAAGCGTACCCTATGTTCCCCTTCAAAATGGCCAATTGTTGGCACCCTTCCCGCTCAATATTTGGGAAGAGGCCCGGGGGCTTTGCCTATAAATAGGACTAGCCACCCCCAGATAGGATGAGATGGGATCAGGTAGATGAGACCAGGGATAAGATCAGAGCGGCAAGAGAGAGAGAGAGAGAGAGAGAGAGAGAGAGAGAAGGGTGGCTGAACTCCTCCTAGCAGTTCAACCCCCCAGCCAAAAACAGACCCTCGCGAGGCTGTTCTTCCTTGTATTGCTCATCATCATCAGCCCAAGAGGCAATCCACCAAACCACACTCGAGTAGGGTATTACACCACAATGGTGGCCCGAACCAGTATAAACCATGTGTCTCTTGTGTTGTTCTTTCCATAGCTTAGATCTTAGTGAGGCGGTGGGATGCAGGTAGGTAGAAGGCGAAATCTCCGCGCGCACTCCAGTGTTCGAACCTCAAGGGTCTGCCAGAACCCGAAACCCGACAGAGGCCCAACCCAAAATTGCTGTTTTTTTGCCTATTTTAGGGTTTCACAGAAAGAGAATATCAAACGGAGTCCAAACGGAATGAAACCTTCGGGAACGTGATTTTCAGAACGAACATGATCCAGAGGACTTGGACCCTACGTCAAGACATCAACCAGGAGGCCACGAGGTAGGGGGCGCGCCTACCCCCTGGGCGCGCCCTCCACCCTCATGGGCCCCCTGTTGCTCCAAGGACGTACTCCTTCCTCCTATATATACCTACGTACCCCCAAACTACTAGATACGGAGCCAAAACCCTAATTCCACCATCGTACCTTTCTGTATCCACGAGATCCCATCTTGGGGCCTGTTCCGGAGCTCCACCGGAGGGGGCATCGATCACGGAGGGCTTCTACATCAACACCATAGCCCTTCCGATGAAGTGTGAGTAGTTTACCTCAGACCTACGGGTCCATATTATTAGCTAGATGGCTTCTTCTCTCTTTTTGGATCTCAATACAAAGTTCTCCCCCTCTCTTGTGGAGATCTATTCGATGTAATCTTATTTTGTGGTGTGTTTGTTGAGACCAATGAATTGTGGGTTTATGATCAAGTTTATCTATGAACAATATTTGAATCTTCTCTGAATTCTTTTATGTATGATTGGTTATCTTTGCAAGTCTCTTCGAATTATCAGTTTGGTTTGGCCTACTAGATTGATCTTTCTTGCAATGGGAGAAGTGCTTAGCTTTGGGTTCAATCTTGCGGTGTCCTTTCCCAGTGACAGTAGGGGCAACAAGGCACGTATTCTATTGTTTCCATCGAGGATAACAAGATGGGGTTTATTTCATATTGCATGAGTTTATCCCTCTACATCACGTCATCTTTCTTAAAGCGTTACTCTGTTCTCTTGAACTTAATACTCTAGATGCATGCTGGATAGCGGTCGATGTGTGGAGTAATAGTAGTAGATGCAGGCAGGAGTCGGTCAACTTGTTTCAGACGTGATGCATATATACATGATCATACCTAGATATTCTCATAACTATGCTCAATTCTGTCAATTGCTCAACAATAATTTGTTTACCCGCCGTGAATACTCATGCTCTCGAGAGAAGCCACTAGTGAAACCTATGGTCCCCGGGTCTATCTTCCATCATATTAATCTTCCAATACTTAGTTATTTCCTTTGCCTTTTATTTTACTTTGCATCTTTATCATAAGAATACCAAAAATATTATCTTATCATATCTATCAGATCTCACTCTCGTAAGTGACCGTGTAGGGATTGACAACCCCTTATCGCGTTGGTTGCGAGGATTTATTTGTTTGTGTAGGTATGAGGGACTCATGCGTGGCCTCCTACTGGATTGATACCTTGGTTCTCAAAAACTGAGGGAAATACTTATGCTACTCTGCTGCATCACCCTTTCCTCTTCAAGGGAAAACCAACCCAAGTGCTCAAGAGGTAGCACCATCTTTCCTCTAGTAGTCCTGCCAAGCCATCCCAAGGACTGGAATCAAACATAGTTCTATTGCAAAGATACCTCGCTGTCTGATGAAAATCCAATGTCGGGTTATCATGCTAATTGTATTGATGGAAAGCACCCACTTCCTGATAAACTCACCCCTGCCGAACGCAAGAAACTTGTCCCCAAAATCAGGAAAGTCCAAGCCTTGTTAGGAAACGGCTTGACCGGAGTTGACTTGATCCGCTGCTAGGTCGCATGGCAGATCGTACCTTTAAGACGCCGATCCGGCTTGATGTGTTCATACACTGGAGGAACTGATGATCCTTTACGTCATAACTGTGTGCGTTTGACTGAAGGGGCCATCGTTGAGATGGCAACCGCACTTGTCCAAAACAAATATGAAGATTGCAGCCTCGTGGGTTTGAACCCTTTCTGCAAGCTTGACCCAGCTCCAGAGGTAAATATTTTGACTCTTTTTTCCTTCCACATCGCATGAACTTCAACATATTATCCTTCCACAGGCGAAATCTGACTTTTGGAAAGACAAATATGACCATGAGGCGGCTAAAAAGGCTAGAGCTGCTGCGAGAGCCGCCAAGAAAACCGTCAGAAAGTCTAAGAAGAAGCCAACTGCCTCTGATTTACTCAAGCTGGATGACACCTTTGAGTCGGAGGTAGCCCTTGACTCTCTTGGCCTGTTTTTTAACAACCTTATTGACTCTCTTGGCCTATAAATATTATTTCCTCCGACTCAGAACCTTTACCAAGGCAGAAACCTCGGCAGGTAACCCAGAAAGTAAGGTTTTCGCACCCCTTGGATTATTTAGATACTCATTTTCTTTTGAAACGGCAGCAACATGAGAGCCATCGCTAGATCCGAACCGGTGGAGATGACGCCTTACCCTCCGGCTTGCCGAACACTCCTCGGAAATGCCAGATTGAGGTTCTCTTTGACCTTTAACCCTTGTATTTGTTCAATGAATTACCTTCATCAATCAATTTTGATTCCATCTTTGTAGGAGATTTCCCGTTCCTCCTTTGACGATTCATCACAAACTCAATTGCCGGCCTTCAAGACTGCCCCCGGCTAAAGATAACTATCCTTCTTATGTACCTTTATATATGCATCATTGTACTGACTTGTCTAAATCCTTTTTTAGCGGTCAAGCAAAGCCCAAGAAAGCAAAGGTGACAAAGCCGGCTGAGAATCCGAAAACCAGTGAACCGGAGTAGCCAACCCTCGTACCGGAACATCATCAAGAACCGGAGCAGTCAACTTTTGTGCCAGAACACACTGAACAGCTAGAGGACCCTGCTTTCAATGTTCAACCAGATTTACCTGAACCGTCTATGGATGAAAATGCTATTGATCCATCAAGTATTGAGACGTCAAGCTCAGCTAAGCTGCCAGAGAAGCACGGTGATGACGTTTTAATCAATGGTACCAGATTTGTTGAACCAGGGAACCCAGTTGTTCTGACAAGACACTCTGCCAAACAAGAAGTTATGGAAAGGCAGAAGGTGAGGTTTGACGTCTCCCACTATGCTCACCTGAGCATTAGTGAAGTGTTATCTGGTTATCTCAGTCAAGTGCACTCTAGTCGTGATTCAGAAATTGAAATGGTCAAACAGATGCACCAAAAATATGAGGTACGTTCTCTGGCTTATATAAGTTATATACCCTGCCAGCCTCCAAGTCTTCTGATTATGATAATATTGAATGATCTATAGACTAAGAATACCTTAGAAGCCTCTGTCTTAGACTCCCTCCAAGTACGGTTTGCAACTAAACCAGATGCTTATAGTATTTCAATTTGCATGTGTAGTCCCCAAGGGCTGGTTTAATCAGTAGGAATGAGCTGGTCCTACTAGTCATTATGTAGAAGACCAAAAATTAACTGCATATCCCTCATGAGTCGGCTAGAACTGTTACCGACGGCTTGTCTTTAATAAGAAACAAGCAATATGCATTAGCCCCCAAGTGCCAATTGTTGTTTCCTGCAAAACACTTGGAACTTTTTAGAAAGAGCCGTTTCCTTTGAAAAATTTCCGCTGACAGACATTAGCCGCCAAGTGCCAAGTGTTATTACTTGCAAAGCACTTGGGACTTATTTTTTATAATCTGCCATGAAACTGAACAACCTTATGTTGTATGCAGGCTGCGACCGCAGAACTGGAATCCCAATTGTCTGAGGCCAAGATTCGGCTGGTGACTCAAGAGATTGAAACAAAGAAAGCTGAATCCAAATTCCAGTTGAGTGTGTCTAAAACACAAAAACTGAAGACCAGCTTTACTACAGAGAAAGAGGCTTGGGCCAATAAGAAGACTGCCTTGATGCAGCGTGTGGAGAAGGCTGAAGCGGCTCTGGAAGAAGTTACCGCTGAACTCACCGGTTTAAAGAACCGTGTGTCTCAGATAGTTTCTGCAATCCTCGGTAAGTCACCTTGTTACGTACTCAAAGTGGGTATTTTCCATTATAAGCCGCCACTTAACCCATTGTGTAAACTTTAAAGATCCCAGGAGCATAAATCTGAGCCGATATACCGTGGTAAAGCTTAAGGCAGTTTACATGCTGGTTGAACAATTGTACACCGGAGCTCAACGGGCTCTTGCCACTATCTCCCCCGTGAATCAAGGGCCGACTCTATTAAGTGACATCTTGAAGAATTTGTCCATCTTGCCCGCTCGGTTCCAAGAAATCAAGCGACCGTGTGCTTGAGTCGGAGCTGTAACAGCTTTAAGCCGTGCCAAAGCCTGGGTACCAGAATTAGACCCAGCGGACATAGCTAGTGGATATCCCAGCCTCAAAGAAGATGGAACGCCTTTCAACCAAGAAGATTTTGCTTCTTGTGTCAAGGAAATTCGCCCTCATGCTACCATCATTGGTGAAGAAACCAACCTCACCAAGTATCAACCGGGTTTTGATGCAGACAATAAGAAGATGGCGACTCCTTCATATAAAGTGATGAACTTAATCCCGTCGATTTGTAAGCACACTTTCGCCCCTAAGATTGACCTGTCTGGTCTGATTGATGATGAGGCTGAATTTGTCGCCCTTCATGGCTTTGACTGGTCCAAACACAACTTCTAGACAGTGGAAGAGGACGAACCGGCAAGGGATGAGGCGCAACCATCAAGTCAGCCAGGCCAAGACTCGTGAATTGGCTCTAGTTTATCATATGTTGTATGGGAGACTGAAAAACAATTTATCATTTTGGGCTCCAAGCGCCTTGTAATAGGCTAGCTTTAAACTTCTTGCTCTGCTATGCCATCGTGCATATTGTGCTGCTTATAACACTTATTTATCCTCTATGTGAAGATATGCTATATATCCCTTATGATATTAACAATTTTGAATATGTTCCTGCATACAACAGATAAAAGTGTCATGGTGGTTTACCACTGGACGAGTTATAATGCCCCAACATGAACTTATCATGATTTATAACCAAGGCTGGTCAAAATAATAATCATATATGAAAAAAACATCATACCTGTGATATTTGATCACACTTGTTGATTTTACCAATCCAGTGTAGTAAGGGTGATAACCTAAGACTTTGGATGCCGGTAGTTATCAGAGATTGCCGGCTTATGAACAAAACCGGACCGGGTTAATAAACATCGGATATTTACCTTTATTTTATACTGGCGACTTATAGTTGAAGACCAGGCAGGGTTAATAAACACCGGTTAATGTCATATATGACTCAGAAGGCATTATAAGCCTTATTGTTTTTCAACCATGTATTACTATGTCATAAAATAAAAAAAAATCTCAAAAGACATTCAAATCAAAAACAACAGAAAAAATCCGAGGCTTTCATAGTCCGCCAAGCCAAAATATCTTCTTCAATGAAACTAGCATTAGCCACTGGAAGGTACGCGCTTTCCGTGAGCCGCCCCTCATTGACCCAATCGACATTTTAACCCGGATAAGTTCATTTCTTATTTAAAGATAGACTTATCAGGAGTACGCGGGGTTAGAGTAGCATCGTGCATCACAGGCCGATTTATCCAAGTTTCAAGGAAGGCGGCTTTATAGCCTGAGCTTTTCCTTGCTATCCATAAACCGTGCCCTCTCATGACAAACCGGCGTTTTAACCTTAACGAGTTCAGGGTCTTGTTTAAAAGATTGACTGTCAAGAGTTCGGCGGGTCAGTCAGGATTACCTGATGGAGAAGCATCTGGCATACAGGTAGGATAACCCGGGGTTTTAGGTGAATAAACCTGGCTTCCAAGCCTGGCTTTAATAGCCTATCACAAGGTTATGAACTCTTCATTCTTTAGAACAAAAGAGCCCCAAGTGATATTTTGAGCTGTGCTCAGGGGGTACCTATGTTTGAGTTGTGCTTTTGCCATAGACTCTCTTTGGCCCCAAGTTTTTATGTGACCTATAGGCCGGATCAAAGGGTAACTATAACTTCGTTGTATAAAGCAGAAGCCCCCATGTAACCGAAGACTCATTAATTTAGAGTGGAAAAAACGATAGAGGCCCTGCTTTAGCAGGGTTGCCGGCTTTATTATTTTTTATTATGATATATACATTGTCAAAATATGTACATTGGATGAGTCGGTGGCTCAGGTGTAGTATGGCCTAAGCTGAGCAATATTCCAGGGTCGGCGGGTCTCCTCCTCCGATGTGCGTGAGTCCTTGTGGTCTCGAACATCGATAAGGTAATATGACCCATTGTTTAGATTCTTGCTGACCACAAAGGGCCTTCCCAAGGTGGGGATAACTTGTGCATATCAGTCTGATCCTGGATAAGCCGGAACACCAGGTCACCTTCTTGAAAAGTTCTGGTTTTAACCCGGCGGCTATGGTAATGGTGCAGATCTTGCTGGTAAATCGCTGAACGAGCTGCTGCTATGTCACGCTCCTCATCCAACAGAACAAGTGCTTCTTGACGTGCTCTTTCATTGTCAGCTTCAACATAGGCCGCCACACGAGGCGATTCATGACGGATGTCACTAGGGAGAACTGGCTCTGCTCCATAAACCATGAAGAAAGGTGTGTATCCCGTAGATCTGTTTGGGGTGGTATTGATGCTCCATAACACGGAAGGTAACTCCTCCACCCAACAACCCGGCGTCCTCTTCAGGGGAACCATAAGCCGGGGTTTGATGCCTTTCAAGATCTCTTGGTTTGCTCTCTCAGCTTGACCGTTGGATTGAGGGTGAGCTACTGATGGTACATCAAGCCGGATATGCTCACGTTGACAAAATTCTTCCATAGCACACTTAGAGAGATTAGTGCCATTGTGTGTTAAAATATTGTGTGGAAAGCCAAAATGGAAGATCACCTTCTTCATGAATTGAACCGCCATTGCTGCATCACACTTACTGACCGGCTCTGCCTCTACCCACTTAGTGAACTTATCAACCGCCACCAAAAGGTGGGTCTTCTTACCCCTGGATCTTTTGAAAGGCCCAACCATATCGAGCCCACAAACTGCGAACGGCCAAGTAATTGGAATCATCCTCAATTCTTGAGATGGCACATGGGCTCGACGTGCAAATTTCTGACATCCATCACACCTGCTGACGAGGTCCTCTGCATCAGCATGAGCTGTTAGCTAATAAAACCCATAACAGAAAGCTTTAGCCAAAAGGGACTTTGAACCGGCATGATGACCACAATCTCCTTCATGAATTTCTCGTAAGATCTCGCAGCCCTCTACTGGAGAAACACAATGCTGAAACGCCCCTGTGATACTGCGATGATGTAACTCTCCATTGACAATCATCATTAACTTAGACCGCCGGGTTATCTGCCTGGCTAAGGTTTCATCCTCAGGTAACTCGCCCCGGGTCATATAGGCCAAGTAAGGGACCGTCCAATCTGGGATTACATGAAGAGCCGCCACCAACTGAGCCTCCGGTTCAGGAATAGCCAAATCCTCCTCTGTAGGAATCTTAACCGACGGGTTATGCAAGACGTCAAGAAAGACATTAGGTGGCACCGACTTACGTTGAGAGCCCAGCCAGCTTAAAGCGTCTACTACTTCATTTTTCCTTGGATCAACGTGATCAACTTGATAACCTTTGAAGTGACCAGCAATAACGTCCACCTCTCGCCGATAAGCCGCCATGAGTGGATCCTTAGAATCCCAAGTACCAGAGACTTGCTGAGCCACCAAATCTGAGTCACCGAAGCATCTAACCCGGCTTAAGTTCATTTCCTTAGCCATCTGAAGACCGTAGAGTAAGGCCTCATACTCAGTTGCATTGTTAGTACAAGGAAACATCAAACGAAGAACATAGCAAAATTTATCACCTCGAGGGGAAGCAAGAATAACTCCAGCCCCCGAGCCCTCCAGTTGCCTGGACCCATCAAAGTAAATAGTCCAATATGTGTTTTCCGGCTTTTCCTCAGGCATCTGCAGCTCTGTCCAATCGTTGATGAAGTCCTCCAATGCTTGAGACTTGATGGCCGTGTGAGGCACATATTTTAACCCGTGAGGTCCAAGCTCAATGGCCCACTTAGCAACCCGGCCAGTTGCCTCCCTGTTTTGGATGATATCTCCCAAAGGATCGGAGCTAACCATAGTGATAGGATGACCCAGAAAATAGTGTTTAAGCTTCCGACTGGCCAAAAACACCCCATATACAAGCTTCTGCCAGTGTGGATACCTCTGCTTGGACTTAATAAGCACCTCACTGATATAGTAAACCAGCCTTTGAACTGGATATTCCGTTCCTGCCTCCTTTCTTTCCACCACAATAGCAACACTGATGGCCCGACTATTAGCAGCCACATATAACAACAAAGGCTCCTTATCAATAGGGGCTGCGAGTACTGGCGGCTCAACCAGCTGCTTCTTCAAATCCTCAAACGCTGCATCAGCAACATCACTCCAGACAAATTTATCTGTCTTTTTCATCATCTAATACAGAGGGATAGCCTTCTCCCCCAACCGGCTTATGAACCGGCTTAATGCTACAATTCGACCCGCCAGACGCTGCACATCATTGATACACGCTGGCTTAGCCAGAGAGGTGATAGCTTTGATCTTCTCCGGATTAGCTTCAATTCCTCTGTTAGACACCAAAAAATCCAGGAACTTGCCTGCTGGCACACAAAAAACACACTTGGCCGGGTTAAGCATCATCTTGTAAACCTAGAGATTATCAAAGGTTTCCTTCAAATCATCTATCGGTATCTCTTTTTCTCTGGATTTCACCACAATATCATCCACATAGGCATGAACATTACACCCAATTTGGTTATGAAGGCAATTTTGCACACACCTCTGATAAGTCGCATGGGCACTCTTGAGCCCAAAAGGCATAGACACATAGCAGAAGGCTCCAAAGGGAGTTATAAAAGCCGTCTTCTCCTGGTCCTTAACTACCATCTTGATCTGATGATAACCAGAATAAGCATCCAGAAAACTCAAACACTCACAACCTGCCGTAGCATCAATAATTTGATCTATACTAGGGAGAGCAAAAGCATCAGTCGGAAAAGCCTTGTTTAAATCCGTGTAGTCCACACACATACGCGAAGTGCCGTTTTTCTTAAGTACCAACACCGGGTTAGCCAACCACTCAGGATGGAGAACTTCAATGATAAACCCAGCTGCCAAGAGCCGGGCTACTTCCTCTCCAATGGCCTTCCGTCTCTCCTCATTAAAACAGCAAAGAAACTGTTTGATCAGCTTAAACTTTGGATCAATATTAAGAGTGTGCTCAGCGAGTTCTCTCGGTACACCCGACATGTCTGAAGGCTTCCATGCAAAGATGTCCCGGTTTGCATGGATGAACTCGATGAGCACACTTTCCTATTTTGGATCCAGATTAGCACTGATGCTGATCTGCTTGGATGAGTCGCCAGAAACAAAATCAACCATCTTGGTATCATCTGCCGACTTAAACTGTAACACCGGATCATGCTCTGTGGTTGGCTTTTTCAAAGATGTCATATCTGCCGGGTCAACATTGTCCTTGTGAAATTTCAACTCCTCCGTTGCACAAACTGACTCAGCATAAGCCTCACCCACCTCTTTACACTCCAGAGCTATCTTACGGCTCCCATGCACTATAATGGTTCCTTTGTGACCCGACATCTTGAAATGCAGATACACATAACATGGTGGTG
Source organism: Triticum aestivum (assembly GCF_018294505.1). Taxonomy (NCBI): domain Eukaryota; kingdom Viridiplantae; phylum Streptophyta; class Magnoliopsida; order Poales; family Poaceae; genus Triticum; species Triticum aestivum. Next base: position 416,050,686 of record NC_057809.1, read on the forward strand.
CCATGAACTTGGCATAAGCCGGCCGTCCAAACAGAGCGTGATATGGGCTGTGGATCTTGACCACTTCAAAGGTTAATGTTTTTAACCTAGAGTCATGATCATCTCCAAAAACAACTTCTAGAGCTATTTTACCAACTGGATACGCCGACTTACCAGGCACCACGCCATGGAAAACAGTGTTTGACGGCTTAAGATTTTTATCAGTCAACCCCATGCGACGGAAAGTTTCATAATAAAGGATATTGATGCTGCTCCCTTCGTCTATGAGTAGTTTGGTAAACTTATACCCTCCGACCTGCTGTGCAACCACCAAAGCCAAATTACCCGTATTATCAACCCGGGGTGGATGATCTTCCAAACTCCACACGATGGGCTGCTCAGACCAATGTAGATAGCGAGGAACTGCCGGCTCAACAGAATTGACTAATCTCTTATGAAGCTTATGCCCATGCTTACACAAGGTAGTGGTAAACACATGATATTGCCCACTATTCAACTTCTTCAGGTTGCTCTGGTAACCAGACTATTGCTATTGCTGACCCCCTTGATTACTCTGCTGGTTTTAACCACCCTGGTTGCTGTGGTTACCTTGATTTCCTTGGAAACCAGAGTAAGAACCGCCACCGCCATAAACCGGACCATGAGAGCCGGGCCCAAAACCACCACCTGGCACATGGCTGTCAGGGAAAAGATTTGAATTTTTGTACTCCTTCATGATGGGACAATCCTTCCATAGATGCCCGGATGGTATTTCTTTCGTACCATGTCGTGGGCAGGGTTGATTCAACATACGCTCAAGATTGGTACCGGATCCGCCGGCTTGTGGGGGCGGTTTACCCTTACGACGCTGACCATTATTCTGTGCATTGGTGTTAGCCACAAAGTCAAAACTATTATCAGCTTTGCGCTTACCATTGCCTCCTGGGTTATACTGCTGCCCCTTAGCGTTGCTGCTCCTCTTCCCCTTCCCCGCTTTATCATCATCAGACTCGGGGTCTTTGGTACTATCAGAGTCAGCATATTTAACTAGAGCCGCCATGAGTGTTCCCATGTCATTGCAGTGGTGTTTGAGCCGCCCTAATTTCTGCTTCAAGGGCGTGAAACGGCAGTTGTTCTCCAACATCAACACTGCTGAGTCGGCATTGATGCGGTCTGACGAGTGTAAGATTGTTGAGACCCGGCGCACCCAATAGGTTGTTGATTCACCTTCTTCTTGCACACAGGAGGCTAAATCCACAATCGACATGGGCTGTTTACACGTATCTTTGAAGTTCTGGATGAACCGGGCTTTCAACTCTGCCCATGACCCGATGGAATTGGCAGGGAGCCCCTTCAACCAAGTGCGGGCCGTCCCTTCTAACATTAGGGGAAAATACTTAGCACATGCAGCCTCGCTGATATCCAGTAACTCCATGGCCATCTCATAGCTCTCAATCCATGCCTCGGGACATAAATTGGCCGTATAATTAGGCACCTTGCGAGGGCCCTTGAAATCCTTGGGCAGGCGCTCATTCCGTAGATCTGGTACTAAGCATGGCACGCCCAAGTTTCTAAAGGTTACACCCGGCTCCACAGAGGTGGTTGGATGAACCAGAGTTGGCTAACGATCGGCATACTGAGCCGCCAGCTCGGCTTCTCGACGAGCTCTGCCTTGATCCACCACGTTTTGAGCATTTGCACCGCCGCCCGCCAGGTCATGCCCACGGGGCGGGTTACGATTCCGCCCACTTCTTGACACAGCCGGCTCATCGAGATGCCTGCTGTAACTCTGGCTCGGGCGAGGGGTAGAATGAACTCGATCGCGGCGGTAAGAATAAGCCTGCTGTTGAACCAACGCTGGCGATTCACCTTCAACCGGGATAGCTGCTAATCGAGATGCCGCAACAATCATGTTATCCAAAGGGTTGGAGTAATGACCCGGGGGCGTCGGCATGTGCTGTGGCGGGTTACTGTTCTGACGAGGTGGGTCCATCACGTGCGGTTGAACTGGCGTACCCGTCCCAGGTGATTCAACCCGGTTTACCCCTGCCATGTTACTGGTTCCTAATCCTGGCGTGTTAAAAATATTTCTTGCTTCGTAAACCGACGGCAGACGGGTCTGATGCCTCCTCCTCATGACATCGTTTGAAGCATTCTGATCCAACATGAGCCGATAAGACTCCGCCTGAATCCGTTGTGACTGGGCGTCCAAAGCAGCCTGTTCTTCAGCCATCTTAGCGCTTTCTGCATTTAGCTCCTCCTTAGCCTGTGCTATCTCATCGTGCATTCTTGTGATCGCCGCGTTATGTTGATCTTGATCCACCAGGTTAACCACCGTTGTTAACAGCGTCGTCAATTTATCCAGCAAATCAGTTAAAGCCTGAGCCGACGGGCGCTCAGGGCCTCCTGCCCTAGCAGCCGCTGCCGCCCCTGACCCAGAAACCAGCTTTGCCACAGTTGATGAGTGTTGCACGAGCTGTGTACCGGCCATAAAAATTGTAACTCGATTCGGCGGCTCACAGGGGTCCGGAATACTGTCGCCATCGGAACAGCCCCCGAGCCGGCCCTCTTGCAGTTGATACAACGATTCGGTCTCACCAGTAGATGACTCGTCATTAGAATAAACGACGGTCTCACCACCAGATGCTGATTTATCCTCAGGTTCCGCTCCATGGATAAATCCCACGGAGGCACAATTCATGGCGGGCTAAACCCGGGCGGGTCTCGCACGCTGAGCCATCTCGATGATGTCGGTGCAGATGTCTGGCTCAGGGCCCGGTTCGCCAATCTTGCCTATGAAGACGTGAATTCTACCGAAGGGGACCCGGTACCCGTACTCAATTGAGCCGGCCTCGGGGCCCCAGCCTGCGTCGTCGATGTAGAGCTTGCCGCGACGACTCTTGGTCATCCGTCCCACGGTGTATCCCTTGATCCCTTCAAAGTTGCCCTTTAAGAACTAGAAACCATCATGCGACAGCCCCACAGTGGGCGCCAACTGTCATGGAATTGTTATGGCAGATGTCCTAGTGTGAGGACTTAGTCATGGAGCCATCGCGTTGAGGTTAGCTTAAAGGGGTTAATCAGGACAAAGGACATGAGGAGTTTATACTGGTTCAGCCCCTTATGATGAAGGTAAAAGCCTAGTCTAGTTTGTAGTTGGTATTTCTAGGGTTTCGATGAGCGGGGAGGGAATACGCTTGGCCCAGCTCTCGATTTGTTGTTTCTTGTCCTAAGCCGCCGCTAGGTCGTCCCCTTATATACACGGGTTGACGCCCTGTGGCCCTTAGAGTCCCGGCCGGATTATACAACGTATCCGTCTCGGTGACCTTTCGCACATGCCTTACACTACAAGTTTACATACATTTGATTATTGGTCATAGTTCAATATAAAACATTAAGCATAGCGTTACCTTCGTTAGTTTGTCCAGACAAGCCTCTGACGGCTCCATATTGATTTTTCCCCTGTTTTCTATCAGAAGAAGTGGGAGCCATTTTGCAATGAAACTCGGTATCAGCAGAGTCATCTCCTAAGAAAGGCTTCTTTCTTATTTATACAAGATTTCGGAGAACATAGTGAAGCCCTCAAAGCGCTAAGAAAGTTATAAGTAGAGAAGTTTTCCAAAAAGATACCTTGTTTTTCCATTAAGTGTGCGTTGTCTGATGATGAATAACGGGGGAGCCAACTCAATAACCTAGCGGAGGAACAGTCCGGACTTGAAACAGCGGATGCAACCCTTGCATTTCGTTCTTTTGTTCTTTACTCTATTTTGGAACTCACTTCCTTTGGAATAAGGACATTTTTCTTCTCTACTCGTTCCATTGACCATCAAACAGTTTCTTAATTATGTTATGTCAAATGATGGGAAAAAGGAAGGAGTAATCAAAAAAGACTAGAACTACCCGATCCGTTGAAATACGATACGAAGGAAACAGACTTCAATCCCTCATTCTTATTGTTTGTTCTTCTGATCCCCTTGTTTTTCACTCGCTTAATTTGGAAGAGGAAAACGACAGCAGCTAAAGTGAGAAATAAACAACTGCTCAGAAAGCTTCTGTTTGAGCATTGGTTTTGATGACAGTGAAGAAAGCTCGCCCAAAATACGTACATGGAACCAATGATACCAAAAAAGAATCAAATATGAGGAGAACTGGGTGCATTGGTAAACGGCTCCGCCATAGCTTGTACGACTTCTGAATCCTATTAATGGCGCTCTCCGAATAAATAAGTAGATATAGGCGAACTACATACACGTGCTCTCTGAGTAGGGAAAGTGAGAAATCTATGGTCTTCCATCCGCGGATGTGACAAATCCAATCCAATTTGGTCTTGTCCCGTGGCTCGGACCTGGTTGCGTAAATGCAGCTACCACTACGATGGGATAGTATAGTTATTTACTTGGTTTCAATCCCTATTTGGCCATTCAACAGTAGCATATGGCCTTTGGAAAGCATCTCTTCCTAGAGGGGACTCCCGCTTGTGATCTTCTTCCTTGGGTCGGAGAAAATAGAACTTACCAATTGGAAATGGAAATGCCGAATGAATTGAACCAAACTACGGAAGCTGTGGTTGAGCTTGCCTGTCATCAACGAAGGATGGTTGTGAAGTTGGTGGAAGAAAGCAGACCAATGAATGCAGCTAGTCACCCCAAAAGGCGAGCCCATGTATTTTGAGAAACTGACACAACCTGTTGTGTTGACTTGTCTTATACTAAGGGTCCATCCCAGCCAACAAGGGATTTCTCAAAATTCTAGGATGAAACAGCATCATATCTCAGCTTGATTATGAGAGAGATTGAAGTGAAAGAACCCGGTTTCAGAGCGTGGAAACGGAAAAGAATGAGGTGAAAGGGCCGACCCATGCGGCCCACTTAGAATGTGCTTTGACTTCCCCAGGTTGTACAATAGCACTATTTTCTGGACCCAAGTTCGAAAGGATTTGGGCACCGGATTGAAGAATAGCGCAGTCCGATAGAAACTTAGGTTGGGCTGGCGGAGGGATGAGTGGAGCTTCTGTATGACATGTACTGGTGTTTCATTAGTCCCTTGATCGGGTACCCGAAGCTCGCTTTGAGGAAGCAGTGCCATTTGGTACTTCCTTCTTTCATGTCCATCCGCGAATGATTTGAGAATTCTTTTCATCACTATTTGGATCGCAGACTTGACCGTTGTCTATAGAAAGAAAGTGCTCACTCGTTTTCTGTTTGTTTTCATGTGCGCATACACTCAGCCTAATTTAGTAAGTGTGAAGTGGAAGGGCGAGTACGGGTGAAAGCCCACTACCTTCCGGATAAAAGATATGCTCGATTTATAGATAGCTTTGATTCACTATATAGCGTGGGACGAATTGATAAGCTCTGAATGCAGGAAGGGAAACCTTAGAGCTTTCTTCGCTTATCTTCCCAAGCAGACCATATGATTCTCATTATTCTATTTCTCTATCTTTCCAACCAACATTCCCGCTTATCGATAAAGCTTAGAACTTGCTCGTTTGCAGGAGGAGGTGGTGGTATGACTCCGTCCGTTGAACGAGCATTTCGTGCCACCTGTTCGGCGTCCACATCCACTACCATTTTCTGATCCTAGTATCTATAGCAAAATCGCTATTTGCCTCACTCTATAGAAGGCCTCCCATATGTAAGTTCACCAACCAAGTTCCTTTCTTCTTTTCTTTGTGCCATCTTTACCAACTTCTACTTCTTGGCTGGCTTGATGCTCTTCTGTATCGTCTCCTCATAGGACAGCACGCCTTGCAGTTGGCATCGATAGAAGATTTCCGTCTCGTCCCTCGGAGTGGAGCTAGACTCACTTCCTTTGTTCTAGAGATTATATGTTACTCATTGAGGAAGAAGGGAGTAAAGTATCTACACTCGTATCGGATCTGGAGATCTGCCCCGGGATGGAAAGGTATCGATCGACCAAGAACTTGTCGAATTTCTTTGACCTCGGAGCCCGTACAAGCTCTTCTTCCACGACCATATGTGACCTCCCCGAGTTTCGAACCCCTCGCCCTCTAAATGTGGATCTCCTCCTCCTCATTGTTTCCGTGGAGAGACCTCATGTCTAGTTGAAATAGATGCAAGTAAAACTTTCTGACAGCTATGTGAGCATGGATCTTTCCATCATAAGAATAGGGCTCTGACAATAGATCAAAATCACTAGTCCATTCTGATTCGGAAGATAGGGCTGGGCTGTCAGGTTCTAGTTTGTTCGCACAAGAAAGAGAAAGAAGTGCCGGAGGCAGCACTGGACCAAGTAAAGGTGCCAGATACGTCTCAGCTCAGCTTGAAAGGGAATGTGTTTCTGGGGAATTGTACTTTTGATTCTTAGCTAAAGCCCACCCTTGTAAAATAGCATCTACTTATGATCCGCCTAATTTGCAATCTTATGATCCGCCTCACAATATGATAAGAAATAATCCACCCAGGACCAGAAACCAGACAATAGCTTTGTTTCACGACGAATCCAAATAAGTGTACTGTACTTCCTTTAGGCTTGATGTAGGATTTACCTATTAATATGAAGTTCACTCTTCTGCTGACTTGAGTCCAGAAGGGAAGCGACTGATTTCCAATACTTCTTTGCTAGCGCTTGACTCCTGTGGAATTCCATTAACAAGCTTAAAAGAAAGCCTTTTATTTGGTTTTTGAGATACTAGTTATTTATAGGTTAAGTTTGATATTTCACTCCGTGGGCTGGCTAATTAATTCAAGTAATTCCTGGAGGGGAATCAATCGAAGAGATTGCCTGCCCATGCTACAATTCCTTACTCAAAAGGACTAGAGTGCTAAGCTGCCTTTCCGGCACTACCACTATAATGAATGGCTCAAACAAATAGGAGATGAGAATCTAATTGATCCTTTCTAGAATAGAATATAAAGAGAAGCTTGTTCTGCCCATCTATCTAGAGAATGAAAAGGAACTAATGTCACTGATAGGAAATACATAGACCGTACGCCCACTTACCACTATACCACTTCAATTCAATGACGGACTTCACCGATACCGATACCAAACCTAGCTTGAGAGAGATCGATCACAGGCATGTGGTGAACGATACCGAGAGAAAGAGCACTGAAATGAACCATATCGAGCACAGGTCTCACTCTACAAGTCAAGTTCGATGAGCTCTTAGCGGACTTGTTCCTACTATCTACTAAGTGTGTGCTAGGGAAAGAAAGCAAGATGAGCAGTTCTCACTCTGTCCGGTGACCAAGAAAGCTTAAAGAATACCGTAAAGTGATCACTAAAACCGCATACCGATTCGCCACGTGAAAGCGGGGTTAAGGTAAGGCAGGAAAGACTGGCGCCGAAAGATATATATGTTTTGAAGAGAGAGATCCGCAGGCAAAAATCTTGAAGGAAGGACTGGCTGAAGGAAGGAACAGACCATAGCAAAAGCCGAAGAAGATGAGAATCAGGAAAAGGGAGACGAGTTCCAGTTGTTAGAAAGACCTATGCCCGGAAAAGCAAGTTGGAAGGGGATCCGGATGTTCAGTGCTTAAAGAAAAAAGATAGGTGTTGCTCTGTTGTTTGCTTTGAGGTTTCCCCTAGTTGGGGAGACCGAGAAGAAAACCAGTAGGAAGGCGATCCGAAGTCTAGTGTTAAAAGAGATAGTTGCCCGCCTCTTGATGGAGAATTGAAAACATCCCAACGTATCTTTCACTAATTAAGTAGTAGTGAGGCGTCAGTACGTCAGCTGGAGAAGAATGCTTGCTTTTTGTATCACTGGTGTAGTGATTGACACGGTCTTCGCATATTGAACAACCTAAGAGTGGAAACACCTTAATCGCTTCTCCAAGCTTATCTATATATATTTCTCGATGGAAGCGGAAGGAAAGGCTTAAAGAAGGTGACAAGAAGAGAAACTTATTAGTTCGTCGTAGCCAACTTATCATTCCAATGAGAGGTCGAAGTACGATAGAAGTTATTGATACCGATTTAGGCGAGCAGCATAGCCTGGCAGAGCCAGAGGAAGAAGTCCGTCTTGTTAGCGAGTTAGCGAGTAGTTTCCTTTAGACGATTTCCGCGAGCATACTAGCTTTTCACGAACGCAGAGGAGAAAGAAAACCAACAACCAAGAGGGTGAGGCAACTAACTACCAATCCTTTTATTGAATAGCCGCGGCGTTGGTAAACATAAAGAAGCCACAGAAGAAATCAATCCAAAGGCTTCTCACTTTCTAAAGTAGTAAAAAGTGGATCCCCGCTTCGAGGCGCTTGGCGTAGATCTTTTATAGGGGTTTTGTAGCAGCCCAGCAGCATCCGTGTGACAGAGAGTCATATTAAGGATATAATAATGCTTTCCTTTTGAACCCCTTGCAGAAAAAGTAGGAAAATGGACTGAAATTGTTGGATAAGTGGATTTGCAGTATCTCAACAATTAGAACAGCGAATATTCCATCATCCAAACTAAGCTTCCTCAGATCCTAACCCATTGGTCATTATCGAGCCTCGTGACTCCGGCTGTGTTGATATCTTCGTATTACCTGTTATCATTCTATCTATCTGGTTATTGCTTTATGTGTTGGTTGGTATTTCACTATTTAAGTAGTATAGTTACTGATTCTATTGACTGAAGGATTGCTATTGCTGACATCTTCTGTGATGGAAGCCGAGGGAAAGGCCACCAAGAGATTCGGGTGGGTCAGCCTTCTATATTACCTAGTCGCCCGTTACGATATTCCTTTACGAGAATAGCCTACTTTCGCTTCTAAAGTGCCTTTTTTTCAACAACTCAATAGAACTTTTTTATTTTTCCATATTATGTTATTTGCACTTTGGATTTTCCTCTCTCACTGCTGGACTCTTGTTTAGCTTGTTAGAGGGAATGATCCGACCGGGGATCCGGGTTTTTTCCTTCCTACGATGAAGGTGCCTTAAACCAAATGAATATCTCAAGCACTCGAGTAAGCTGGACGCACATTGAGGACGAAGGGAATGCGCTTCTGTCCTTCTGTCATTGGACTGATCATTTATTTTGGCTTTCTAGGCCATAGATTAGTGAACTTTCTCTTCTAATGAAATAGATCTTTCAAGTTTCTATTTTGTTAGTTCTACCGGAGATAGGTATGGAAGCCACTATGAGTATATATCCAGGTATGCTTCTAACTTCACCTCACGCCATAAACGGAATCCCTATCATGAGCGCAACTGTATTTACAAGTTCAGTGGCCCGAGTGAGCTTTCTCCTCAATATGGATGTGGTGATTGTTCATAAACTCCTTGAAAATCAGACAGGCTTATTATCAGTGCTCGAAGCTCCATGTGTTCTAGGGCTAAGACTACGTTGGTGTAGGATCCCCTTATCCTTACTCTGGCATTCGCCGGTCGATTTCTAAATGAGTGGAATTTTGATTCTCTAACTGCTCAAATAGCAATGGTTTCTTGTTCCGCATTGACCCTAGGATTGGCGGCTTGGCTTAAAGAATATGGGATTCTCTTTCCGGTGGAAAATTGCATCTGAAAATGAGACTGAGACCTACTTTTCAAAGTGTCAGAGGCTATGAGATCCACTTTCTTTTGGAAAGGAGAAGGGAGAAGCAGCATTTCAACTGTGTGACAATGGACTCTAGACCCACTCGTTCTGATTATGTGATTGCAATTTCTCAAAATGGATCATAAAGTTGATCCTGTTTACCAACTCACTCTCGAAGTAGAAGTACCGGACCAGGTAACCAGAAGATAAGGCCACTCGGCAAGACTGGACTAGTTTAACACGGCTATCTAGTGGAACACTATATATATAGGACTTGTAGAGCTTGAAAAAGCTTGTTTTGGTCTTTTTTTCTCTTTTCTGGGCACTGAACTTCATAGACAGACTTACCAACTGATGAGCCAAAGTAGCAAATTTCTTCTTCCTGGGAGGGGCGGACTCTACGTTGGTAGATCGAACTTTCATTTCTTCCTTCCATTTCATCTGTTCAAGTAGTCTCCTTTTCAAGTAGATACGCTTTGATACCAGACTGGTGTGCATTCTATGCTTACCCAGCGAGCGAAGGAGCGAGCCAATTCCTCTGTTCTGGTAGAGCCAATTCCTTTGAAGAATTGTTTACTTTCTTGTCTTTCCTCTAGTGAACAGAGTGGAAGACCAGGTATCTTCGTAGTTGGCTCTAGAATGATTGCTTGTAGGATTTCATATTTTCCAGTGATCAACTTAGTTGGAAGAGATAGATAGGAGAAGAGAATGCCAGATGCGCAGTGTGCCAATCAATCCAATTTCGTGAGATCGAGTCAAGATAAGAAGGAAAAATTCTTTGGAGTAAAGTCGCATGGAAGAACGCATAGGAATTGATCTAGCTATAGTATAGATAGAGTGTCAGATGAAATGCTTGACAAGGCAAGTCGCCTGGATTGGAATTGGTTCTATCGAGATATACTGAGTTGAAACAGGAATTTCTTGGTAACTGCTGCTTCTTTGAAGAAAGTGCTTTCGGGTTGGCTCTTCTGATATGTGTATTTGCTACCCATACGGAACAATTTCATTGATGAAAGATGGATCGCTATTCTCCACATTTGCCAGCACAGTGCACTTTTTCTTCTATTTCGTGATTCCTTTCTTTCTGTCGCCATTTGAAAATGGATTTCTCCTCCTGGTTTTAGTCACACACGTCTTTTCCACCTAGGAAGGATGCCCCTACGATCATTCCATGCTCTGCCTTCGCCCGAGCGGTCCGCAGGGAAGGAAGCCAATAATGGGAGTGTCAGGGCGAAACTTCATTAATGAAAGGATTTGCACTGCCCCACCGTGCCGCACGGACGAACTTCAATAGCCCATCATAGCACTCTCAGTCAGGGGGTTAGGGAACTCTTGAAGATATCAATAGAATAACATTTCTTTTTCATAAGTTTCAGTGGATGCAGAGCCAACAAGTGCAATTTTTCAGCGTAAGGTCAGGTTACAGAAAGGCCTATTTTGATAAGCAAGGCATTGCAAACAAATAGGTAGAGCAGAGAGCTAACCTAAGGAGCGAGCTTGTTGTAGTTGGTCTAAAGGGGGAAATAAAGGACTGTCCCGCTATAGCTCAGTTAGCGTTATAGTTACAAAGGTAACCGGTAGGAGACTGTTGAATCGACAGTAGTTACGAAAGGGGAAATAGCTCAGTTGGTTAGAGTGCTGGTCTGCTACGCCAGAAGTCGCGGGTTCGAACCCCGTTTTCCCCGCCCGATCTTTCTTTCTTCTCGAGGTCATACCTCTGCCACTTTACCCTAAGTTTCACTAAGGTATATAACCCCATTCGGGTAAGAGGAGCAAGCAGTGGGGAACATCTATTTATATGCGTGTTAGCATCAACAACATCTTTTTGAAAGTAAATTACATCGATCCTCGGTACTAGGTACTCAGGTAAGTAAATCCTGAGGATAGAACTAGAGCAAGTAAGCTCATCGCACTATCAAGTCAGTCAGGAACTAGTCTTCCAAGCTTAAGAAGAAGTGAAAAGTAAGCAAGTTGTCACCTAGTGAGGGCTAAAAGACACGGAGAACATCCCCCCTCTATTTACCAATAGCTTCCGCCTTCCTCTCTTTCATTTCATGTCGGTTCAACCGAGCCAATAGATTCCATAGGCGGGTCAGTTATAGCTGTAGTAGCCTTTGATTAGGTCCTTTCAATAGACTTTCCGTAGCTACAATTCGATAGACTTTCCGTAGCTCAGTACTGCTGATCGTTGACGCCCGCAACTGTACTTACGGCTGTACTTGTGAAAAGAGATAGAGCCGTCTCGCTATGACTCAAAGATGGTTAAAAAGCTAATAGATGGGCCACAAAAGGTACAGGAGAGGGGGTAAGAAGAGTAGACTTACTACTAGATACAAGATAGGGTATACAGCTAAAAGGGTGAGATAGAGGAATGAAATGAGCCAGTGAAATGGTCCACGACCACAAGTATTGAGCTATAACCATAAAACTTGGGGAGTGCCTCAAGAAAATCCATTGAAATAGAAGACCCAGGTTGTAATGGAACAGACAAAGGTTGAAGAAGACCAACAGGAAGGGTGTGCTCACTCTTATTGAGTTGACACACATTACAGTGAAGAACAAACTTGGAGGGAGAAAAAGAAACCAGAAGGGACCCATTGTTTCTATGCAAGTCGAACAATGATGGAAAAGCATCTAGTATGTAGCCGACATATGCCAACAACCCAAATGCACATATGCTAGTTAAGTTGAACTCCTAAATTAAAGCGCAAGCAACAAAACTACTTTTTTGAAGGCGCGGAGCGTTGAAGAAGAGAACAGCTCGATTAACACAACTAGGGGAAATATGGTTCATTTTCCTAGAACACCACAACAAATGTCCCTACCAGCTGTTGCCAGTGAAGCTGAAACCATGGCTACCCCTCAACAAGCCTCTAGCTCTTATCCTAGGCCTGAACCGCCTGAACCTCCAATTACCGTACCATTGGTACTGAATACGACCACCACTCACACCTATTCCAGACCTTTAAACCCCTGACCACCTAGACCTCTAGTAGCAAAGCAACTAAAAGACCCAATCACAAAAATAACCCTCTCTATCCCCCTCAAAACCTTGGCACAAACACTTGTTTCCAGCCACCTATGGCCTTCCTCACAACTCAAAACATGATAATATTAGACGTAATCCTGCACCTCCACCACCACAACCAAGACCCAATTCAATACCAAATATCCCATTTTCCCAACCAATACTTTTGCCCTATGCTGGAAATTCCATGAAACCAGAAGTGCCAATATATACTTACCTTAACCAACCGCTTCCAACTCAATAGCATGACCCGTACCAATACCTGCAAGAACAAAGGCCGCAAAATCAATATCAACATGGGCAGCAGATACATCAACCTCCTAGAGTTTCTTTCCCAATATTTGAAGGGGCCAGGTCTTGGATACAAAAGTGTGAACATTACTTTTCGGTGTACCAAGTTACGGATTGGTACAAGGTAGAACTTTCGGCTATGCACCTTAGGGGGAGAGCTGAAAGCTGGTACAACAGTTTCTTAGTGAATAGGGGACAAGTATCTTGGCAAGAGTGAATTCAAGAGATTGTAGAGAGGTTTGAGGTAAGAAATGTGGTTGGTGATGAGTTTAATCACTTGAGGCAAAGAGGAAGCCTAGAAGAGTACAAGTCACACACAATTGGCAGAATTGAGGGCTGCCAGGTTGAGGTGCAATCCCTATTACGATGACAACCTTTTTCGACAAAGTTTTCTTGGGGGTAAGGGTATTGTAAATAGAGATAGATGTTTCGTCCGCCTCTGAGAAACAATTCGGCAACCCTGCTCTTCCCTTTGCCTCTTCCACATCTATTTTTGAAACTTGATTCGGTTGAGTTTGAAGCAAGGATCTAATCAGATAACACTTTGTTCTCCAATGAATGGAGGTGGAATAATTTCTTGAGATAGAGAAAGCTACATCTCGACTTTATTTAAACGAAAGAAAAAGGTTAGTCCTGCTCCTAGACTTCCAATTCCAAGTAGTAGTAACGGAAAGGAACATGTTTAGGAGAACTTTTTTTATGTCTTTCTTATAGCGATCGCTGAAAGTCAGTCAATGCCCTGGCTTCAATGAATGAAGACCGATGGGCTACGAAGCGGAGATGATGTCGTCGTGTCAATGCTCGTGATGTCTTCACCAGGATTTGACTTACCAATGTGAAAGGTACCGTGCCAGTGGTTCTATCATTTAGATAGAGAGTGATCTTTCCTTCTTGTCGAAGAAAGATATGACGTTGGGAAGGGAAAGGGAGTAGAAACGTTTTCGTAGCCTTGGGGCAAAGGGCTGAGAGTTCCGTGATCTAGTTCTTTGAGCATACATAGGTTGAGGATGGAACTCCTATAGCAATCGATGTGGAAAAAGGCAACAACCGAGAATACAAAGTAGAAAAAGCGAGTGAGATCTTGACTTTCTATTATCATACAACATAGAAGTATTTAATCAAATCAGAAAGAGCCCTGGGATTTCACCAAAACGGCATAATTGAAAGCTCTCGTCTCAGTCGCTCGCCTAAGAAAAGGTACTGGGTTGCTCCGTGATGACGAATAAGCAACCCAGCCCAATCCTTGCTTTCATAGAAAAAGGTGAATTTACTCGAATATTCGTTCAATGACTCAATATTTAGTAATCAAATCATGCGTTTGTTAGATCATTTAGTGAGAAATAAAACGAGAATAAAGAGAGAGTCCTCACCTCAATATCGACAACAATGACCTGGCAAGTGAAGTAAAGTAAAAGCAAAGTAGAGCCCGGTTGATGTCAAACGTTTTCAAATCTTACCCACCATATCCATTCATGCACGTTACTAGATGAAAAGTAAAAAATAAAGCAATGATGGTTTTTATCAGAGCATGCCCCTACGAACGAAATATTTGGAGTTTGACAACTGGTTGACGCCGGTTGATACTCGAATGAATATATCGCCGGTAGATACTTGCTTTTCTAATGAGGTAGACACTTTTGCGTGTTAAGGTTTCCACTTCAAACCATCTAGATTTACACTTCCATTTCTCGTTGTTGACACGGTTTACACTTGACTTCATTCAAACTGACACTTATGTATCTATCTAGGCATGCGGGCACTTAACCAAACTCAGGTTGACACAAACTATACAAAAGTCTTAATTAGGGTGTTTTTTTCCGATCAACCCGAAACTCCGAACAGAACCGACCCTGACTAGACCTTTTCCCAAGCAACTCCGAATACTGGAAAATCTGAATGAAATTCGATAAGAGAAATCAGAGCATGTTTCTAAATTTGTGATAACTACTTATTTATGAGTGAGAAATGCTTCATGCGAGCACCCTTGGCGGCCTGCTTTTGAGACAGGGAGGCCATGCTTGTATCTATGCTTTTCATCATTGGTCTGGTCTACTCGTACCCCACCCCGCAAGGTACATCTTCGACTACCGTGCTTCTTATCTTGACGCTATACATTCAGTTTAGTCAGTCCCAGAGACTTATCCTTCAGAAAAAGGTAATCCACCCATATTGGACTTTTCTTCACCTGGCCTCGCGGATTCAATACCAAATTCTCTTTGCATACCGGCCTGCTAATTCCGGGATTAGCTGTTCTCAATGACTGGTGGATGCCTCTTTTCTACCTTAGAAATCGTTTTTATGTACCTTCTCCCTCTCTACACCTTTTTTCCGCCTCGCCGCCCAGAAAGACCTATAGAAGAAGGAAGAATTCAATCCGTATACTCCAAGCACCATAACTATCGCACTTTCCAAGCAACCTTCCAATGAAGAAAGTGCAATTGAAACAATCAAGAACGGAAAAATAATTAGACTCCCTCGTCAATTGTTTGGAATGGAATTAGGCTCCTCTACTCTAGTCGTGCTCTTCTATTTCGGGCAGTAGCTCAGCCCGTTCCGGGCTTTCCTTTACTGAATCTATTAGTAGTTGCACTTTTTGACATACGCCTTTATTTAGGCATTGGTTGTAGGCATCCCCTTCTCTTCAAGGAATTTCTGCGCCCAGTTCCTGATCAAGTGTTGGAAAAACCGGAATATGATGCTTTCTACTTCAGCAGTAGGGTTGGCCTGAAGCCAGCCCATAGAATAGATACGGGCGTGTTCTACACAGGAGTTCTTGTAGAACATGTTCCAATCAAACCTCTTTCCCTTCGTCTTCGGTTTTCAATACGAACAAGTGTCATCCTCTTCTCCCATCGTTTGGATGGAATACCCACGTGGAGCTGACCTTCACTTTTCAGAGATAGGGGCAAGCCGATAATTTGTAGCCTCCCTGGTTGTTTTCTGGAAATTTCAGTAGAAGTGAAGCCCTGTAGGAGCTCCCTAGGGACTCTAGCTAAGACCTTTTTGAGACCCTGGGTGACTCGCGTG